>NC_084947.1:3608122-3787934 GCF_949316205.1 Platichthys flesus
GTCGCGGTCGCCTTTAAACTTTATGAATTCATCTATTCTCGACTCTGACACTTGAAGGGAGCGGCGCCATTAAAACCATTACACTCCCTGTCTCCTCCCTGTATTCCCATCACAGGCAACAGAATGGGGAACATGACAGAACGATTGTCGGAGAGAAAGATCACAATGATCATCATAGATCAAGGCCGAGGCAGGAGAAATAAAATGTGAAGCGATGTGAAGAGAGAACCTCAGAAAGGGCCTCCGAGGATTTGAGTCCATTCCAGATGCAATGTAGCATCAGGGTTAAACATATGATTGTGTGAGAACCACCCAGCTGCTGCTGCTTCTCATGCTCGACTCCCGGTGGGGGGTCAATCACACGGGAGCTGGATCTCAGGGGTCGGGGTGTTAGGGAGCAAGATTGGTAGAATACAATCTCCGAGGCCCCCGGCACTGGGATCAGTCTTTAATGGTAAATGATGGTTCATGTTTTACTCACGAGGCCTTTTGGAGAGAAGTCTTTGTCGTTATCCAAACGCTGCCTCTGCTCTTTGCCTCAGTTTTGTTTTATCGAATTTGATTCACCTAAAAATCACTGAAGGGTTTTTAATTCATAATCATGCACGTTACACAGGGATATTCAAAAACTGCATGAACATCGATCTTCTTTTAAAATGGACGACATGACAGCTCCCTAAAGTGGAGAAAGGAGTCTTGATTGCCCCCTGGTGGTGGGCTGCAGTATAAGCTCATAAATAAAATACCACCTCCTCCATGTTAGCTGACGGGACAAGGACCAAACTAGAAAAACTGCACATTAGATAAATTCTTCTCAAAGATGTTTTCAGTCATGGTAGTTAGTTCTTATCAAACTGATGTAAGTTCATATTCTTTGATATGTCATGGTTTATCGTTTTGAAACGTTCTTGATTGACAGCTGAGACTGACCTGCACCTCGATGCTGCAGCTCCATCAACTGATCGCTGCTGTGCATAACGTTTGTATGCAGGAATTATTTTGAATAGTGGGAGGAAGTTCAAACCTCAGATCCATGAAATTTACAAAATGTAAATCCTTCACCCTCATGTACCATCCGTCCAACAAGTTTAGTGAAAATCTATTCTGAACTTTTTGCATAATGATGCTTAAAAACAAACGGACTGGTGGGAGGAAACTAATCAGCCGCCCGTCTCATTTCGATGTCATATTTTAAATTCTAATCTCTTATTGATGTATCTGCTCTGAGTGAACACTCGTGTGTGTGTGGGCGGTAAAGAACCTTTGACATCAGAATAACTCAGACGGCAGAGGTGGCGATGGACGACCCTCCCGGCAACGGCACAAAGACATGAAGCTCAACAGCTGACATTTGATTTCTGTAAAAAGTCCATCAACATTCAAAAATACGATACACACGATAAACCAAACAGCAAAAGTCATATTTCCATAATAAAAATGACACACAAATCCATTCGGGGGAGAATTATTTACCAAAATTGAACGAATTAACACAAGAGACGTTTGTTGTTTACAGCTCAACGGACCAGTGGAGGAGAGACGGAACTAAAGTTACTGCAAACATTCACACACAACCTAAAAATACAGCTCCTCTGAATTTAGATGTGGTTTAATGAGGGGACTGTGGGGCCTCGGGTGGAGGGACGCGCTCTAAACCCTCCTGTTCTCAACCCTGAGTGTCTGCAGCTTTTTATAAACACAAAGATGAATAACAAGTGAATTTCCAGTGCAGACTCGCTCGGAGGTTAAAACACACACAAGAGGCTCAGCTCCTCCACATCCGAGACGTCGGAGCTGGAACACAAACATGCTGTCCCTCTCAAAGCTCGGTCACCTGGTGTCAAACTGTTCTGTCACTTTCACGCCTCCAGGCTTCGTGACCACGTCCTCTCCTGTGATCTCTCCCCAACACAGTCCAACACAAGATGGATCCTTCAAACCTTCCTCTCTCTGGCTGCCCCGGGTCGCTCCGAGCTCTTTCATTATCGACGGGGTCCATTTGTTTACCCCGGGCGGACGCTCTGCGAGATCAGCATCTGTCACATGTCAGGTGGGAACAGTGGGACGGGGGGGCTATTTTCTCCAACCGGCACCTGCAGAAAACACGAGTGTGCTCCGGCTGTGGCAGTGACGCAGGGTCGGAGGAAATGCATGTTGAGCTGAGAGGTGATGGACAATGAACACAGGGCTGCGCAGGGAAGATTCATCTGTGGAACAGAGCACGGACGTTCACAAGACAGAAATCTCTGGTGCGTTCAGGTGAGAGGGCGGGGGGGGGGGGGAGGGGGGGGGGGGGGGGGCAGTCAGAGGGATTGTCGGCTCTTCTCACTTGAAAGCTCTCCTGACATCTTTGGTGTCTTTGTACCAGTTTTTCCACCTGAGATTTCTGGAATATTTGTTTGTTCAATGTTGCATCTGTTTGCGTGAACCCCAGAGGATCTGTTTCCTCTCACGGGCTCCCCTCAAGTCCTCTACACAACATCCAAACATTGCATCACACCGAGCAGGTAAAGTGTTGCTGCTGTGCAACCCCCCCCCCCGAGCGTCTAACGAGGCAGATTTGTCAGAGAAAACTTGATTCAGTTTCTTTTCTCCAGAAAGGTTAGCTCCGGGTCACGAGGCATCAAACGGAGGACGATGTATGAAGGAATCACAAAGCATAAGGGGGGGGGGGGGGGGATGTGTCATTGTCAGATGTTAGGTATTAAATATTCAGCGCTCTGCCTGTTTGTTTCTTCTGTGTTTGAAGTCTGCTGAGGTGAAGTAACACATCAGTTTGACATGGACCCGGGCAGATGAGCCCTGAACTGACAGAGAAGGTGGGAAACACTCAGACCCTCAGATCTATTGCTTCCTATTCTGTGTCTCACAAGGTGTGTGGGGATTCTTCTGAAAAGTACACAAACAAACAAAGTGAGCGAAGAGCTTGATCGTGAAACAAGAGGAAATACGGCGACGTTTCACCAAACTAAGACGACTGCTTGAAGCGAGAGGTAAAGAAATATCAGCTCTGATCTTTGAATCCGACTCTAAATCCACAATTTATATCGAAGGTCAAACGTCTTAATATATCTCGGTCTGGCTTCTTTTGAGACCTTCCTGTACGGAGCGTTCTGCAGGCATGTGCACAACAACAACTGTACAAACTGCACAATGGAGAGATGTACGACAACTGCACGGTCGAAGGTTTTTCACCGAACGTGAGCGACCGAAGGACAAAGCAGAGCAGCCACGTCTCTTCAGCAGAGACGAACAACGTGCTGGAGCTCTGGACCAAGGCTTCTCCTTCGCCTGTCAACACGGAGGATCATCTGAAGGTTCCTGTCTGAAAGAGAGATGCTAAAGAAAAAGATACATGCTCTGACGTACAGAATGTGTTGTGTGATGTGAACATGCAGGGATGACGAGCGAGCTCAGCCTCTGGGTCTGTGCGATAGAGCGAACTGTGATTCTCCTATAAAGACTTTTTATTGTTGCCTTACATCGGTTCTTCACTCAGCAGCTGGGAGGTCAGGGGTCAGAGATCAGAGGTCAGAGGTCGTGCCTCACCTGATCCGCTAACGCCTGAATTAGCTTGATTAGTTTGAATTAGCGGTGATTTATAGGCACAAGCGTGATTAAATCTGAACTATAATTAGGAGGCATGTGGGTCTGACTTCAAAATACTCAGATTTGAAAACTTAACTTGTATTTGTGCAAAACTTTAACTTTTATATTCTATTCTATTGTGATAGAGGGAATATATCACATTTACAGATAAGAGCAGAACATTTCAACAACATCTTTAACCACAGGAATACAAATTGTTAAATAAACACCTCTCAGAAAGTTTTAGAGAAAAATGGTCCATAAAAAACAAACACAAAGTTACAGCATGTGGCTCCTCACTGTCCTGAATGGCTGAGGAGAGGTGGTAGATCTCCTCCTCCTCCTCCTCCTCCTCCTCCTCCTCCTCCTCCTCCTCTCCTCCTCCTCCTCCTCCTCCTGATGCCAATTGTCTGCAGAGCAACAACACACGAGTGAAAGTCATAAATACAGGGTGTCACCCGAGCGGTTCTAATAATGATGCATCTTCACTTTCCGACAACCAAAATGACAAATGGAAGGAAAATAAATAAATAATTTGCACATAAACCATAACGGACGAGCCTCAGCATTAATCTCCCGTCTTTGTCGGGGAGATAAAATAAACAGCATCAAAGCTGATGAGTTATTGTTGTGTGTAGTGGTTCACACGTCATTAGAATGATCTGTCAGTGCAACACAAACACAACAAATAGCACACGTCTAAATCAGAGGCATCAGGAAGACACAGTGACACCTCACTAGAGCTTCATGGGAGAAACGTGTCACGTCTGCTCCTATTTACGGCTTCATTACTGCGACTATCACTTTCCAACCGGAACCTTTCTCCTTGTTTGTTTTTCTCACAGTCAACGCACAATTAGCTTTGCATTAACGCTGCTCTGGAAAATTAAGAAACACAACTGTTGAGGTGACTTTGCCAAGAGAGCGGCCGACACGACTCCGAGCTTCTTAAAGGTTTTAAACAGTAAGAGTCGCTTTTCTTCTTCTGAACCACAGTGTGTATTTATTCTTCTAGTTATAGTTTGCAGTGCTGTTGAAGTTTTTATGTTTTTCCATCACATTTATTTATTACATGAGAAGCACATTTCAACACAACACAGTCCAGTACTAGCACCATCTGTAACCTCAGGAATAAAATGAGAAATTTACACCAGAAAAAAACTGTCTATTAAAAACTTAAAGTTCTAGGATGTGACTCAGTACTGGATTGCACCAGTTCGTATAAATACACCAACTTCTGTCACTTTATATTCCAGGAAGGTGATGCCAGCATGTTCAGTGCAATCCCACCAATCACCAGTGTGTGGCAGTGTCCTCGGGTTACATGTCCTGTAATTTATAAAGTGACACTTAACACTTAATAAAACAAGCGAGGGACACACAGTTATATTCTTAATGTGCTTTGTTAACATTGGTTGCACCAGCTGGAAGTGGCCTCACAAGAAAACTAAACCAGTCCACAAGCATTTTGATTCCAGACTCACTAGTTGAACTCACTGAGAAACTTTGGAAGGAGTAACAAACTTGGAACACGAGACAGTTTCTGTGTGACTTCATCAGATCGTGACTGATGCTTTGCAAACTCATCACGTTTGAGGAAATGCACTCATCAGGTTAATTAGACACAAACAGGAGCTTTCACTTCCTGTTTGTCCAACAAGTGGCGTGAAGGTCAGAGCCGCCGTGACTTCACAAATCTCCTCTCCACCTTTCCCTAACTCTCTGTGCGACTCTGTGTCCTCACCTCAGAACTGACTAATTACGTGAGGTCTTTGAGGTAAAGTTCCTCTTTCACTCTTGTTCAACAAATGTTTTTTCTTGACGAAGCCGCTCGCACAAATGTGTGCAGCACGGCAGCAGAAAGTTGTCGAGTCAGACGCCGCGGCGTGACGAGGCGAAAAGAAAAGTTAATTGAGACGAAGAAGAAGAAGTGTCATCGATACGTGAAAGGCAGAATGAGAAGCTTTGTGTTCGCCAGCCAAGAAGCTCGAGGTCTAAAGATCCATTGAGCTTCTTCTCCTCCCAGTCGATGACACATGATTCATCTGTGAGCGAGTGAAGCATGAGCACAAATCAGAGGCTGGCTTGAAAAGCTCATTAAAGATGACAATGCTTGGAGGAAGGATTTGTAGAGGTTTCTGCACGGGGGGGGGGGGGGGGGGCATTTTTTTTAATGGACCAGATCATGGGAGCCCTTGGGGTGGCAGCTTGTTGCCAGGCAACAAACGAGACAGGGTTCACGGTAGGTGACGGATCTTAACAGCGATTACACCAATTAAGACACGGGGGGGGGGGGTCTCCTCATCATGTCTTCTCTCATGGGATCAGATACATGTTCATAAACAGTAGAGAGGGATTTCCTTTGTCCAGGGTGTGATTCTCAACATGTCACGACCACGTCCAAATTAGGAGGAGCAGGAGGAGGAGGAGGAGCAGGCGGAGCAGGAGGAGCAGGAGGAGCAGGAGGAGCAGGAGGAGGAGGAGGAGGAGCAGGAGGAGCAGGAGGAGCAGGAGGAGCAGGAGGAAGCTGTGGCGTGGACCAGGCGGTGTGGGACGCTCCGTGTCAACATCGCCGGAGACAAATGGAGACGAGTGCGACGACACAAGCTGCTGCAGTCATAAATGACAAAGTACCAGAACTCTCTCATTAAGCTCCGCGGCGTCAACCGGGACAGAAACAGAAGGAAACAGAGAAACCAAGCAGAACTCTCACGGTGGATAACTGCATCAGATCGGTTCACTCAGCATCCGTTTGCCAAGTTAACACATGGTTTACAGAACCAGCACGGAGAAGCTCCCCCTGATGGAAATGAAATCACGGTGCTGGTGCAGGAACTAATGTGTGATTCAGACTCTCAATCAAAAACAATAGCAAAAGACCCAGTTTGATGATGGGGTGGAGAAGTGAAGGATCATGGGAACACAGATCCTGCTCCTTGGAGTTTTATTCACATTATGAAGCAGAAGGTTATGAATAAGTGTGATTCATTTCAAAGGACAGAGTCAAACAGTGGAAGAGACACAAAGTTAAACCAGTTAACTTCGTGTTTCTCCTCCATCATACGCCATTTTGACAGGAAGTCAGGGAAAATGGATATGACACTATTAAAAGGAGCCTAAAATGAATTAAGGGATTCATTTCTGGGTTTAAACATTTTGGATAAGGCAAAAACAGGTTAGTTAACAACATAATATAATATAACATAATACCAATTATCAAAATGCCTTTATTATTGATAGTTATAATAATTATTCACGTAATAACTCAAAGACTTTGCTGTCAGGGAACATTTCTAATACTTATAATAATAAAAATTAATTTGGCATTTTGATGAATATAGTTTTCCTGCTACTTACCAAGAATATTAACAATACCTATTTCAAGTATTCATATTTTCTAAGCTTTACTGAAGTACTCACTGGGAATATATAATCCCCCCCCACCCCTGTGCAGCTTGTGGCCCCTTCATGGCCCCTGATTTAAAACCAATCGTGGATCTGCTGTTTCTAGTATTGAACTATTTTTCCTTTTATGAAAGTGGTCTGATTATCCACAGAAACACAGACATAGTCTCAGGATAAAAATGAATTTCCTTTTATTCCCAGTGAACTGAGGTGAAGCAGAAATGAACCCTGCAGAAATCCTCTCAGTAGAATGAGAACACCAGATAAAATGTATTTAGAGATCTGGGGGGAAGTGACTCCTGCTGCTGAACATCTAATAATCAAGTGGTTCATATTCCCCATTTATGAAATTTGATGTTGCTAGAAAACACGTGGTGGGGTGGGGGGGCAACCTTTCCCCATAACACCTGTATGCATAATGCAGCACTCTGGGCTCTATCAGAGGCTGTCAGAAATGTCAGCCGCTTCGAAGTACCCTTGGCTGCCCCCAGAGGAAGTTGTCTCTACAACCTGCAGTGGGGTTAGGGGGTTGGACACACATTCACACACATTCACACACACAGACACACACTGGACCAAATGCCACAGCCTCCTCGGTGCCGGGTCTCCGCTGCCTGCAGGACTCGAACCCTCTGAAAGCCGAGCGTCGTCGTGTTATTGTACAAATGTGATTTTTTTCATAAATAGCCTGTGCTCGACTCCACATATTTATACATCAACACAGCTCCATGCAGGATTAGTCATTTTTTTGAATATTTGATAAACACCCACAGATGTGACTCTCTGCTTCCTCCAGGAAATTATATCGTCTGTTTTTTGTCTCTCCTGCCTGCGTCTTAACAAATTGGCAAACTCTGAAAAGAAAGTGCAATGAAACAAAGATTATGAAAAAAAAAAGTTGAGTTGTTTGGAATCTCACAGCACTCCCCCCCCCGCTGAAGACTCAATCCCCATGTGACCCTCTGCAGAGGAAGCTGGGCAGCAGGCCAACAGCGGGAAGAGCCTCTAATGTGACATTATGGAAATGACAGATAATCAGGCAATTAATCTCCAGGTAATTAACTGCAACGAGTCAAAGAAAAAAAAGAACTCCTTAAGCAAGACAAACTGATGTTTTGTTCGGTGGAAATGAGAGCATAGGGTGTGTGGGGGGGGGGTCCACACCTGACTTCCTGCTGTGGAATCTGGAAGATCGCTGTGAACGGAGGATCTTTGCTGTGGTCAGACGGACGAGAGGCACGAGGTGGACGTGCTTCAGGATCTTTAGTTTGAAGATGATTTAATATATTTATGTTTCTACCATCTAACCTTGTTTTAATTTATGAAAGTAGCGTTATCTTCAATAGCAAACAGGCTAAAGCTGAACTTTTATTTTGCAGTAAAATCAGATTATTCGATTGATTCAAACCTCAGAGAACAGATCTTAGAACATTCGCAGTTCGATTCCCTTTTGTGGCCGTTTTAAAAGAATCCTTTAAACTGCACTGACCCTGTGGTCGATCCCCGATGTCTTGAGGAGCCAAACTCAAATCTGCTTACATTCATTTCTAATTCTAATGGAGAGTAAAAGTACCAAATGTATCAGGCAGAAGTCAATGGAGGGGTTCAGTTGTAAAACGTGGTGTATTGGGTTTTAATGATTTAATCAGTATAAACATGAAATACGTGCATTGCAGAGGTTTTACATTAAGATCCAGAGTATTGATGGTAGATATAATTAAAAGTGCTTCTCCCTTCAGGTTATAACATCTTTTTAGATTCAAGGCAAAGCTGCACTGAACTGGATGAGGACCCGGCAGAGCTCCAGACTTCAGGCTTAAACATCCAAAGGATAAGATGGTGGAAACGCCAGGGTCGTCATATTTCACCGTGAGGCTTCTCTGAGCGAGTCCTGCCTCTTCCTCCTCCTCCTCCTCCTCCTCCTCCTCCTCCTCCTCGTCATTCCCTTGTTTCGACACGCTTGTGTTGATGGATGAGCTCATTTGCGGAAAATCTCTTTCAAGTCAAACTGGGACAGTGGTGTTGCCCCTCTGCTCCACCAGCAGACAGAGGGAATAGAGACCTCGCCGTGTGAAGCACTGTACGCGCCCGTGTGAAAACACACAACCAAAGGAAATAAATACACACCCCGTTCACACATGTAATGGAAAATGGTTTGTTTCAGAAATGGTCTCTTAGCGTGTGTACGTCCTGCAGCGGCGGGGAGCAACACACCATCACCAATGTTGTTAGTATTGCATTTGTGTTAACAGCCCCGGAGAGAGCTGAATCAAAAACATCGTAAATGTAATAACATCGCACAGGAAACCACGGAGGATGAGATTGCCTCGTTTTCCCTCCTCGGTGATTTACAGCAGATTCTGGTCCTCGTTCTGGTTCCTCACAGAGACAATGGGTTCGGGCCAAACCAATTCAAACACCTCCCTTCAAGCAATTGCATTGTTTTGTGTTAAATCTGACTTTGATTCTTTTCCCGACTCGTTCCCGGCTTCGATAACTCGCCCGCCACAGAAAACGTTTCCTCAGATCGGCCCGTCGGTTCTGAGGCGTCGGTCTCGAGCCGCGTCTCTATTCGCCGGCCAGCTGGCCCGCCTCACAATAACTATGATGAATCCAGTGTCCACAGGAACAAACCAGCCGTTTGACACTTCATCCCCCTTGATGCATTGCTCTTATCCCCATGGATCCATTCCATGGCTGTTTGGAGCCCTGTGATTGGCTGTCGCAGAGCCCTCCCCCAAGCACAGGTGACTTAATCATGTTACAAATGGCATTGGAGGGGGAGGCGGGGTCGGACATGCCATGTTACGGATTAGTAGAGGTATTAAATGAAAGTGGGTCACGTTTGTGTTACGAGTCTGCATTGTGTGTTTTTGAAACTTTTTCTTTGCGACGTGCTTGAGAGTGAAGGAGGATCAGCGTCCATTAAAAGTAGATGGTAGTGAGTTGTACTGGGAAGGGACCAGTCCGGCCCAGGAGGAGGGTGGGGGGAATGGAAGATAAGAACCCTGCAGTGAAATTAAAGGATTCACACACACAGACATGAAAAATAAAAAGCACTTGAGAAGAGCCTGAGCAGGGAGCAGACGCACCGGGGACCATGAAGACGTTCTGATCTTTAGCAGCTGCCAGATTTCCTTCAGATGAGGCGTTTTATATTTCGGCTAAGAAAATAAAAAGTTGGGGCGATGTTTGAAGTGAATCCTGATGCAAGACATCAAAAGAGATTCTGAAGATGTGTTTTCAGGGGCTGTGGGAAAGTAATATTCTGAAGTTTCATATTCCCTTTATACACACGGTGTGGAATACCTGTCCCACATGGTGTCTCCTGTTCACTGGTTTCCAGATGTGACGGGTTCGGGTGGATCTGCAGGGAGCTTCTCGGCCGCGCTGCCAGATGAAGTTCAGCTTCTGGCTTCAGGACTCTGCAGCACCGGCTCCTGCCTCAGACTTCCTCTACCTCTGTGGTTCTGCCTCTGAACACCACCGCAGTGGATTAGAAATGAAGCAATCAAGATGTGATAGAAACCAAACTCTCCGCTTTTATTCAAGGGGTTTAACAAAATATACTTATTTGAAAACCAGAAGAGGTGGCAGCAGTGGGAGGAAGTGAAGAGAGAGAACTAAATAAAAAAACACAAACACAGAGGAAAAAGTTAGTTTTGTAAAATATCAACATTAGTGTGGACGAGGTCGAATTTAATGTAATTCTCTAAATCAGAGATTATTCATTAGTATTATTATATTGTTATTATATTTCCAGGAGGATGATCGTCACTCGCTCTTTGAGATCGTACAACACCAACAGTCCCATCACGGTGAAACCAGCCACTGATTCAATCCCGAGCCCCAGTCTGTGATATTTGGTTCTATCAGAATCCCTTCGTGCTCTCAATCAAAACTCGCAGATTAAGATAATGTTGCAGAATCAATAACAATCTCCTCTCGGTCCATTAATCTAACTTTCCGTGCTCCGTCTCTTCAGCAGCTGAAAAGCTCTCAGCCACAGATTATATATCAGAAGCTCTCGAGCCAGTAAGTGAATAAGAATTACACATTTATATGATCTGTTTTATGAGGCAGGGGAAGGAAAGTAAATATAAATATGTAAACATCAGGAAACAGAGACACCAGAGTTAAAACTGAGCTGAGCGGGTTCGACTCCGACCTCTGACCTTTATAAACCAGACGACGAGAGGAACTGGTGTTTGACTGGAAACCAGCATGTGCACGACCAAATGGAAATCTCACTTCATCAGGACATTTCACTCACTGAGCATAAAGGAAAGATGAGATTTAGGAAACTGAAAAGTAAAAAATTTGATCAGGAACCAGACAACTCGCTGGTTTAACAATCTAATGTGATCATTTCTATTCTACAAGATCATCAGCAGCGTTTATCACCATTTCTCTTCACTTTCTATTTCTGGAAAGTCAATCGATCATTAAGAATTAATCTGCAGAGCATTTGTCATAAAAACACAATCCTTCATCCGTGCACACATCCATTAACAGTTGTTAGTAATGAATGACTCGATAAAACCAGGAACCGAAGCCCTGACACCATCGTTAAATCTCATAACACTATAGAGAATTAAAGAGGCATTCAAATCTAAAGCTCTGACAAATAGCATGAACTGAAAAGAGTAAATCCAAAAATATAAAGGAAATGAAAAGGGAAACAATCGAGAAAATAAAAAGAGATAATAAAAAAAACACATATCAAGTTGTAAAACAACAAATAGTACTATTGAATATCAAATAATTTAAATACAATTCAATTAAAAGCCAGACTGGAGAGATATGTCCCGAGTTTGCTTTTAAAAATATCAATATTCTCTGCAGCCCTCAGGTCTTCAGGGATGTTTCTCCACAGACTTGGACCACAGTCATCAAAAGCTGCCTGAGAGACGTAGTTGGTTCTGTGGTTTGATGAAAAGGCCAAAGATCAGAGGACCTGAAGGTTCCCCGGATAAAAGCACATCTGATAAATTACCAAAAACCATTAAGAGCTTCACAAACCAGTGAGAGGAGCTTAAAATCAATTTTGAAGCAGACGAGTGGAGAGAACACAGACCTGCTGGGATGTTCTTCTCTCTGGACTCAGTCTGCATAGCTTGGATATATTCTTCATAAACAAAATGAAACAGGAAGTGAAAACATGAAACACACAGACCAACCAATATATCAATATATTTCTATTTTCTTAAATTGAGGTTTTTGGCTGTATTGTTTTCTTTACTTTTATAGTCCTTTATAATTAAGTTCATGATTAAACGTAAAAATGTAAGGCCTTGGTTTTATTTATTTGTCACAAGGGTGATAATGACATCTCAGGATTCAAATTATGAATATATTTCTTAATAAATAATATACTTTTACCCTTATTTTCACATTCACACATTCACATTTCAATACCCTGAGTGGAGCTACTGGGGATCAAACGACCGACCTTCTGTTCAGTGGACGACCCTCTCTGCCTCCCGAGCCACAGCTGCCCTCTGTTTTCTAGTGTGACGCACAAAACAGTGTTTATAGTTTCACGTTGTGCGTCTGCACCACTGACCAGGACTTCAGGTTCCTCCTGATTGAGCTGTAGAGCTTTCTCCACCATCCACAGCATGAAGCCTCGATGCTCTGTGGGCATATGAGCCTCTAACATGAGCGCAGGGGGGGGGGGGGGGGGGGGGGGGGGTATATCTAATGATGGTTGAAACCGAGGATACAGTTTTTCCAGTTTAACCTCCCCCAGCGTCTCCTCCAGACAGAATCTGCAGCTGAGGCCTGACACAGTGTCGGAAACATCTGTTCAATCTGTTGTTTCGTGCTCCAGTGGACGGTGCGCCAAGATCTCAGGGCACAGCGCTCTAAAAACACAACACTCACAAGTCTGTCACACTTGATAAAAGAGGGAACAACAATAAAAGTGTTGGGGGGGGGGGGGAGCTTTGTGCACATGTGTCACTGAAATGTCTGCGATAACAACCAGAGAGAGAGAGGAGTTTTCTCTCTCTCTCTCTCCCTGCAGGCCGAGGTTTTTAAATGCTCCAGAGAAACTGCTGTGTCCTGTGAGGGGTGAGGCGTGGGCTGGGGGGGTGGCGGTGGTGGTGAGGGGGGGGGATCACCAGCTCATGACAGGACGGAGGAGCCTGGTCACCACTGACAGAATAGAGTTCACTGGGATGTGAGAAGCCTTCAGGCAGCAGATGCAAAAGTTCAAACAGGAGCTGCAACCAACTGCTCGCTATTTGCCATCGCGGCCTCAAAAGTTATAAATACAAGTAATTAGTCCCCCCCCCATCACCTCCCGTCCACACACCCTTCTCACGGGGTCGCCGTTTAATTTGTGCCAAAACAGACAGCAGCGTTATATAAAGCCCCTCGCCGCACTTCCTTTAGCATTCCCTCACTGGCTACGTCGCCACAATAGAGCAGCCATTTTTCATCCTCTTCCAATTTGTCCTTTCTCCTGTAAACATGAGCGACCAGGCCAGAACAGAGCCGTCATGTGGGCCGCATGGTAGCGGGGGCCCCTGGTACCCCCTGAGAAAATGGTGGCGGCCCAGCCGGCCTTTCAATCAGGAGGTTGGCCTGCCGCCCTTCCTGGAGCCGGGGGACCCGTGGTGGATGAACGTGGACTGGCTCCAGAGGAGCTTGGCAGCCGCGGCTTGGCCGGCGTACGCAGCCGCTCCACTGTTTGTGCCTTACATCTCCGGGTCGATGCCTCTTCCCGGCCAGAAGACGAGCCAGGAGCAGAGCACGTGGAGGGTGAGCCTGGACGTGGCTCACTTCGCCCCCCCCGAGGTTTCTCTCCGTGTCAAAGATGGATTCCTGGAGGTTGGAGGTACAGAACGTTGGCTCGCCGCTCTGTTAATTAAAGTTCACTTTATTAAAATTGTTAATTGCTTTTACACGGAGGAGGAGTTTCTGCTGTTGGATAAAAATATGAAACATCCTTATCTCATATTATTATCCCAAAGAGAAACAGAGTTATCGAGATGGAGTTCTCTCCCAGTTCACAGAATAAACCTCCTCAAAACAGACGGAGAGGAAGCTGAATGTGAGGAAATTAGAGAGCTGCTTAAATAATGTGCTCTGGGAAATTAAAATCACAGCTCTGTGGCAGAAATTAATTTGTGTGTTGAGTGGTTTTCTCTGTGAGGCTTGATTCCTCTGTGTCCTCACATTCCCCCCCACTAACGGTAATCCGTCCCCAGGGAGACACGAGGAGCGGCGGGACGAGCACGGGTTTATTGCCAGATGTTTTACACGGAAATACAGGTAAACACCGATATTAACCTGCATACTTGAAGCTGCAGCATCTCACCTCTGGCTGCTCACTGGGCTGAGAAATGACATATCACATACATCAGTTTCACTGTTCACAGTAACCAGCACACAGTCTGTGGTGGATTTGTTAACATGACCCTGTCACCTTCAGGCTCCCGGCTGAAATTGATGCAACTCAAATCACGTCCACACTTTCTCTTGATGGCATCCTGACGGTGGAGGCTCCGGCCCCTGAGGCCGCGGCTCCTGCAGCCATTATCATCCCCATAAAGGTGAGGAGGGGTCTTATTCACATTAATACTAACAAACTGAGATTTTAATATGCGCTTATTAGCTTTCTTGCTGACATGGGACGAATACATAATACGACAACCAGCAGCTTCTTCTTCACATCCTCGTCTGAGCTGCGTTGTTCATGTGTGAAAGTCAACGTCCACAGGAAGTTAGGATCAAATTCTCCGGACATCCTCCGTGGGTCGTGTCTGTAAACGGCTTTAGCTTAGCATAGCATAAAGACTGGAAACTTGAGAAACACATAAAGCTAACAGTCTTTCAGCTCACTAATTATTGATTCATAATGGTTTTGTAAATGATGAATTATATCAGATTTGATGTGTTTTCAAAACCAGGCCTTTTATTTCCACCGGCCTCGGCTGCACAACCAGATAAATGCTGTATTTTTGTAGAAATGTCAAGACGATTCTTTTTACAGGAGATTTTTAATAACAAGCTCTGAACAAAAAGCCCTGATTGCATCCAGGTCCCCTCTCCTCCAGGCTCCACTTATGAGCCGAGCTGACATTCACACTCAGTATTGAGGTGGAGCATGAAAGCTGAGCAATCTCACATTTAATCATAACCACTCATTTCACCGCTGACATTTTCTCCATATGAATAAATGCAGGTGGAGGTGGAGGCTGCTGAAGAGGAGAAGGAAAAACACGAGGAGGAAGAACCCCCTGAAGCAGAGGCAGACAGCAGCAGAGAACCAGAGGCCCCGGAGTCCCTGGCTGCACCGGATCCTGTGAAGGAGGAGGAAGAGGAGGAGGATTCTCCAGCAGAGGTCCCTGGGGACCAGGCCCACCCTGCCAGTGCCACAGCGGGGCCTCAGCAGGGCGACGAGAGGAAGGAACAGGAGGAGGAGACCCAGGAACAGCCAGCTGGAGAGTCCCACCCTTCAGCGCCTGCAGATGGCAGCGGCACAGAGAGTCTTCAGGACTCCTCTAAGCAGGATGAAGCCCTGGGAAGCCAAGAAGGCCCCGACACAGACGCGCCCAAACAGCCGGAACACAAAGACCCAGCCGTGGGGGAGAGATCCAGGTAATGCCGGGCTCAGCAGAGGAGATCACCCAGCCCGAGGAGCCGGGGCTGGGCACAAGTCCACTGAGCGAGGCCCCGAGCCAGGATCCGGAGGCTCCCGACACAAAACCAGAGCACACCGAGTAGACACACACACAACACAGCAATGCACAAATGCTGCCCACACTAACACAACACTGACACAACACTGACACAGCCTGCACAGCTCGCCTGTAGCATCAGGTCTGAGGACGCTTTTTTAGTCACAACAGCCAGATAACTGCCGTCTTTGGAGCTCCAATAAAGCAACAGCATGTGAAAATGTGTTTGTGTGTCTTTCTGTCTTCATGCATAAACATCTGCATCCTCTGAATTCCCACGTGAGCTGCAGGAGAGCGACGGCACGAGGGAGCACCATGTTCACAATTACCTGAGTTTAAACAGAAGAGTTATCATGTTGTTTCAGCTGAGAGCTTCTGACGTCCATCAGATGCTCTACGTGTGCACAGCTGTTTCCGTGCGTTAGTCACTTCTACATGAGCAACATGCCAGAGGAGCAATGGCAAGGTTCCAATTATGCCAATTATGTCCACACGTATGTTCTAATACCAATAAATCCAGTTTGTGTGAGCTGCTGGCTCGACAACAGAAAGACACGCCTTCGCACGGCCACAACAGAAAGTTTGGAAACTTTCTTTTTAAATTCAAAGTGATCATCCCTTCTGATTCCAGCACACAGAGGAGATTACGTTATTTTGCATCACACACACACAGACACACACACACAGACACACAACATGCAATGGAACTGCCCCAATTTTTTTTTGCAGTTGCGTTCCAAAGCTCTGGCAAGTTTGTTTCGGCCCATTCTGCAAAAACACGGCATCAAACCCGCCGCTAATCCGCTGCTCAAATCCTTCTGTTATCCAACAACAGGAGCGCAGCCGCCCCGGATCCCTGGAACCGGGCCTGCGAGTGGCAACGGCTCTCAATTTGAAAAAAAACTAAACAAAAGACAAACAGATGTTGAGACACATGGAGACGCTGGCTGTTCATTTTTTATTTCATCAGCCAATACAAAGACATCAACAGATGATAAAAGAAGGCAGGAAGAATAAAAACGTCTCTTTGGCAAAACACGTCCGCTCCGACAACCATGCAACCATCTCTCTGAATTCTCACATAGAAAAAGAAAAAAAGAAAAATCCAAACATATTGCAAAAAAACACCTGCCACAGTGGTTTGATATCTATAATGAATCGGTACATATTAAAGTATATTTACAATACACTTTGGGAGAAAACAGTATCAACGCACACAGGTCACCTTCTGCTCCTCAAGCCACAGAACTCCTCATCAGTGGAAGTGACTAAAGGGTGAAACCGTGATCGGAGTAAATAAAAGAAACATTTGATATTTGGATCTTCAGTCTCCAGAGAAAACATGAAACGTGACGTTAATGCTGAGAATCATGTTCACCAACCCAGCTGGTCTGTGATCGTCTCGTGACAGAGGAAGTCGTGGGAATAAAACAGAACAAAGGAGCTAAAGTTATCGAGTACTGTTCAGGGAAACAGAATTTAAAATAATCTGATTTTAAAGCAACACTGAGCATCTTTTACTGAGCAACAGCGCCCCCTGTGGTTCAATCCTGCTGGACTCCCTGTAAGTACATTTTCCGTGGATTAGATGATCACAAACCAGTCCACGTACATTGAACGTGGAGGTTTTTTCTTGCCCCCCCGAGACAGATTCTTTAGAAAAGAGACTGTTCTCATAAGAAAAATTACAACTTTGGACATTTGTTCTTAAACCTAAAACAAAAAACACATTGGGTCGTTTGTCATCGTTTCGTGACGAATGGCAGAACCCTGACCTTCCAGCAAGAAGTTTCAACTTAAAGCAACACTATGCATCTTTTACTGAGCAGCAGCGCCCTCTACAGCCACACATGGGCATTAACTCTGTGGGGCTCTGTGTCCGATCAATTCAGTGGTTTTCATGTAGAGAAAACACTGAGTCCATCAATGTGTTGACTTTGTCGTCCCACTGAACTGAACTGAAACACAACTGAACGATGGATACTACCCATGATCCTCTGCTTCCTGGTGCGGCTGTTATAAATTCATCAAACTCTGTTTAGAATTCTTCATATTTTAAAAGGTTTCCTGCTGAATATTGGAGATAAACTCCGGTTGTTTTAATAGTTCAGCTTCACTCTTCAACCTGCTGGAGCTGATTCTGAAGCTGTGACTCAGTGAGTTCCTCTCACAGGAGATCGAACCCACTCACCAGAGTTACACAGAGACAACGAGGAAGTCAATGAACAATTAAACTAATTCTGAAGCTGCTGTTTTCAGGTGGAAAGAAGTTGCATAGTGCTGCTGTAAGCAGATTAAAAGAAATGTCATGAATTTCTATTTGATGAATATTTGTTTTAATCGTGTATCAAAGTAAAATAAAAGTCTTTGGGTTTTAATCTGCTTGTCGAACAGAATTAAAGGTTTGAACCTTAGATACTTTTCTATTTTGATTTTATGCATAAAACCATTAACTGGGGAAAAAAAACAGCAGATTAATCAATAATGAAAATGATTGTTTTAGCTGCAGCTCTAAAGTTTCATTTTGGGTTTCTTCTCCATTAGCTAGAAGATGAGGCTCTTCTTTGATAAAATGTTTTCTACATTGAACTCTTGCAGCTTTAACACGAACAATCGAACTTTACTTTATCCACGTAAAGTACATTTTGCACATTTTACATCCAGGTTTGTAACAACATGAAGCTGAAGGCCACAAATTTCATATCAAACTTGAAACCGATTGTGCAAGTGGATCCGTCGTGTCAGTCAAAACGTTGGGGCTCAGACCACGGTGGCCTCCTGAGGCCTGGGGACCTCCTCCTCCAGCGTGTCGCCGCCCTGGGGGCCCTCCCCACAGAAGAGGTGATAGGGCGGCGTCTGTCTGGCTTCGATGATGAGGACGCCCTCGGGGGACAGAGAGGCGAAGACCGCCTGAGGGTCCACGTCTCCCGGGATCCTGGTCAAACAGAGGAGGAGGGAGAAGAGGAGTTTAGGAGTTATGAGACGCCAGAAGTTTTCATGGTGGAACGACTTTAATCTGCTGTGTGTATTCAGAATGTGGGAGGAACCAGATAAGAGCAATGATGAGAAGGAAGCAGCCTCGAGGAAACAGTTAAATTCCTCCTTGGAGGTCATGAAATAAGTCTGTGTGATATTTCTCTATAAGAGCTGCTGTGCAAACACTGTTAAATACTGGGATTTGTCTTTATTGACACTTTGTCAATAGCCATAAACAGCCTCCAGCCGGATTATTCCTGCGCTGTACGTCTGTGAGACAGAAAAGAAATGACTTGGCTTCGGATTTAGACTTGTTATTAAAACTGTTCATCCTGTCCCTCTCGTTCTTAACTCACAAAAAAATAAATAAAACATCTCTCAGGCGCAGGACTGAGCTGAAGCCATCAGGAGTTTTCATTAAAACTCCTGCAGCTCTGCGACGAGGACGAGGGAAAGAAAACACACATCGATGGAGATGTGAGGTTCACACAAAAATAGAGATTCCAATTAATGCGAGTGTCTGTCTGCAGAACTTTGAAAACTTGGTATGAGGCTAATCTGCTGCTCTCATCTGTCACAGAGGCAACACCTCCTCTGGTGTCAGGGAAACTTCAAACTTTTTGACATTTCTCCGGCTGAAAATGTTTTTTATTTCCAGTATTTTCCAGTGAGATAATTGTCTCCTGGAACCTTAAGGAAAATACAGTTTGTGAGGATTTGATTTAATTATTAATAACTGTATCAGAGACGAGAAGGAAAGATGGACGACATGACAGCTCCTGGAGAGTGAAGGCTAATCCAATGGCTGACTGGAATGTTGGTCATAAACCTGGCCTCATCCATGTTAGCGGATATGGACCCATAAAATTAAATAAATAAATAAATAAAAGTAGTCGTTAAAGGCATTTTTCCCCAAAAATGTTTTTCTGACATGTTTGTTCCAGTGTTCATGTCTCTGATAAGTTTGGTTTTAATAAGTTACTTGAAGCATTAAAAACTCAGAGCATCATGTAATGTGTGATAGCCCCCCCGACTGCTACTGTGCAGACTGTGGCTCACAATACCCAAGATGGTGGCGTCCTGGGATATTTTATCTGCATCTCTGAATAGTGGCAGAATGTGTCGTCCATCTTTATTTGGAGGTTTATGAAGAATATACACGTTAGAACCCAGGATATTCTACGATCTAAAATTACAGATGGTTATTTGATTTTCAAGTTCATATTGAGCTTAGTTTAAAAATAAAAACATATGAAGAATTGCAATGAGTCCACACACATACACACACCTACACACACACGCACAGTTCCTTGTCAGACAACGTGACCAAATATGGCTACAGTGGGTTTTCTGTGTGAGCAGCCAAGTGTCTCGTGGAGTTAATATAAACACCAGGCTGCTCAGAGCAGGAGACTGTGGGTCTACCCCACATTTAATTAGAGCCGACTCTCCACTGGTTTCCCACTCCACTGAGAGGCACAAATCAAATGGGACTGAAGTCCTCAGCATGACACACCGGGGGGGTCAGGTCCTCGTGTGTGTGGTCAGATATCACGTACAGCGTCTCAGTGAGTTCTAAATGTCCCCGCAAGCAAAACGACCTTCAGAGTCAAGGTCAAGAAGAAGAGAGGGGAACAACTGAGGAATCACTTGGGACAGAAAAATCAAACAGTGATTCACCCCAATCCTAAAATAGCTAGATGTGCTGTAGTGGGTATAGATGGGGGGGGGGGGGGGGGGGGGGGGACTATTACACAAATAAAAGCTGCAGCAATAATAGAAATAGAACTCAAGGATTATAGTAAATCCAATTTAGATAAAACCAGACCAATACAATACATCCAAAGAGGTATGGTTGTTTCGAAGCCACTGCGTGAGTTAGGGTCAGTAGATGTCCCTTCTGCTAACATGGAGGAGGTGGTGTTGTTTAACCTAAACTCCAGCCAGCCACCAGGGGGCGATGCAGATAATTTGCTTTCCCTTTCGGGAGCTGTGTCATGTCGTCATCTTTATTTACAGTCCATGAGCCATGAGCTAGTACATCTAATAATAATAATGCACTCTTCAATCTAGAATAAATCTTGAGCTATTACTGGAAGTTGGTGTAAGTCAGTATTCATCTAGAATGTTCCCCCCCCCCTCCCCCTCCCCA
The DNA here is from genome assembly GCF_949316205.1 of Platichthys flesus. Classification (NCBI taxonomy): domain Eukaryota; kingdom Metazoa; phylum Chordata; class Actinopteri; order Pleuronectiformes; family Pleuronectidae; genus Platichthys; species Platichthys flesus. The sequence continues at coordinate 3,628,934 of NC_084947.1, forward strand.
ATTGCTGCGAAGCAAAGTTGCTCCTTGTGACAAAGTCAAATACCTCAGCCGGCCCATTACCTGGGCCTCCAGCAGGAACCTTATCAGTTCGGCTCGAGGACTTTATTTACCTCTCGCCAGCGCACATTTTATCTGAGACATCGATTTTGCACGGCGGCCAAAACACTGTCCAATATGTTTTTCCCTGCAGAGACGGTGAGGCCAAGACAGACAGGGCAGTGAGGACAGAGTGTGTGTGTCTGTGTGTGTGTGTTCCCGTCACACACATGACACCACAGACCTGCAGAAGAGCGACGTGACCTTGGGTCAGAGAAGTTACACTTTGACCCCAAAACTGATTTATCAACAACATATTTGGTTAATAAATGACATATTTCTCAGTTGGAGCTCAACATAAACACTGGAGCCTGCTTTTAGAAACTTTCCCCTGAATCCTCTGTTTCCTCTGCTGCTGTTGAACCTGTTGTTGCTGTGGTGGGAATATTTATTCATAAGGTACTGATGGTATTTGTGTTTAATATATACACCTTATAATTAAACAACTGTGTGTGTGCGTTATGCATTATTGAGATTATTATCAATGTAAAACTGAACCCATAAATCTATAATTTGTTTTTACATGTATCTGCTGGTGGCTGCTGATTGTGATGATTCTTTATAAAGTGACAAACAGATAAAGTTTATTGCTGATATCTGCAAAAACAGAACAGAAAAGCAAAGCTCGGCCACATCACCCATGGAAAACAATGCCTGCTCCTACACTCTTTATCTCCCTCTCTCTCATAGTCGGTGGATTTGTGTATTGAGGGCAGTTATTTATACATGACCCCTCCCTCCACCTCCACCCCCCTCCCCCCCTTCCTCTTTACTCTGTCTGTGGTTTAAGGTTTTGTTTTGCTCAGGAGCACCAGCCTCATCCGGAGCCTTTTCCCAATTAAAAGGATGTGATATGACCAGCGCAGCGCTGACTAATTAGCCAATAGGAAATGAGTGACGCACCAGTGAGACGCCGATTCACACCAGCGATTAAGCGGCTGTCTGAAGTCCTCCCACTGCCCAATTCGAGCGGGCGGAGGCGGAGGGGAGAGTCGGGGAAGTTCTGTGCAAACTTCTGTGGCCCGTGGGGCTCGGGCGACTTAACGAGACGAGAGGCGAACTCATCTCCTCCTGGATTCTGGTGATAGAAAGTTAAAGTTTCTCCAGTGGTTACTGTCTGAGGCCGGCAGGTGTTGATTGGACGAGTGAGACGAGTCTGAAGCTGCTGAAAGGATCTCTTTAAAGTGAGAGATGTAGGCGCAGTATTGACCTCAACAATCTTTAGAGATAAATTAGTTCTGTTAGGTGAGTTCACTTGATTCTGGTCTTTGTGAAGTCACATGTTCTTCTTCCAATTTAGACTTATTCTTGTTTTTCAGTCGATCTTTCCTCTGGTGTGTTACAAAGGTTTTTTGAAGCTTTCAAAGTTCTGCAAAGTTATAAAGCCCGAACACAGGAGAGGAGAACAACACTGCCTCCTTTAACTTCAAGTTTTATTTATAACCCTTATTATTAGATCTGGAATGTGGTCGTGCACAGATGATAACTCATAACTTCAGATGATACTCACTGTATCTTCTTTGTGAAATTCTTTGTCACTATTCCTCCTTCTTCCTGCTTCTCTTCATGTTTCCCTGTTTGGAAACAAAACACACAAAGTTAGGAAGAGAGTGAGGAACTAGACGTGACATGATGAAGTTTGACATTGTACAAATACTTTACTTCATATAATTATGGCTGAGTAATAAAACATTAATTATCTGAATAACAGTTTCATCGATAGCAATATAACAAAGGTTCAATATACATCATGAAAAAACAATGTTTATCCACTTTAAAATTTACTTCAATGGGTGACACTCACAGCTAAAGTTATCAACTGTATTAATATACCATGTTAGAGCTCATGCATTATTAGAAAGGAGGAATAACACATCATTCATTGAGCTGAAGTTTATAAAATCTGTTTATTTAGTGTTTGTCTCAGCTCATGAAGAAGAGTTTGAACCAACCCTTCACTCAGGAGCAAAAGTTTATAAACCTCAGCAGTGCTTTCAATTGGAGCCTTAAAGGGTGTGTGTTGCCATGAACATGTTGAAATGATTAAGCTTTATTCCCCTCAGTGTTTCTCCTGCAGAAAACACTCTGATCCGAGGCAGTTCTCCCTGGAAACACCCCCCCCCCGTCTCCCCCGGGCTCTGTTTATGGTCGTTCCATCTCTCGGACTCGCTCGCAGCTGCTCCGCTGCTGTTAAATGTCAACCCCACTGCCGGCAGCGTGGCCTGACCCCCCCCCCCCCCCCCCCCCCCCCCAGTGACATCCCTGCCTGCCGGACAGAGCTGGACTCCACCAGAGCTCCAGGGAGGACGCAGCTCAGATCACCGGTGAAGTCATGAGATCAAAATGAAAACCTGATCATGATCTGCTCCCTCGGATGTTCGGTGAATAACGGAGGTTCAGTTAGAGATCAGGCAGACGAGGCCGCTCCTTCTTTTCTAGTCTCTTACGACACAGATGCCAAATTCCAGATGCTCTGTGTAATACTGTGTGTTCTGGAAGGGGGGGGGGGGGGGGGCTCAACGTGATGGATGAGCTGTTCTGTCCGGTTGAGTCTCAAGGACGAACCTGAAGTTTTCAGATGAGCAGACGGGTCGAGAAGTTTATCTGGTATTTGTTACTGTGACGAGGGGAGAGGCGTGTCCTCCGCTTCCTCCAATCAGAGTCCAGCTTTAACAGTGGTCATTACTTATCTGATTCATTTGGTTCAGTTAAAGCAACGATATGAAGCTTTATCACCTTTAAACAGCACTTTGATTTAAATAAGTTTGAGGTTTGAGTGACTGTGAGTGTGGAGAATGTTTCTTCTTTCTTCTACATGTCAAACAGAAAAATAGAAAACGGATTTGCTTGTTTCAGAAATAGAAATGAACTCGTTCTGTCTCAGTGTAACTCTGGTGAGTGGGTTCGATCTCCTGTGAGAAGAACCGACTGAGAGTCACAGCTTCAACTGTCAGAGGGAACAAACCTCACGTTGATTACCATGACTCAGCCTCGCTAACGTTACAGTTAACTCCGGTGGCAACACACTCTCCACATGGCTCTGGCAGCATGTAACACAAACCTACAGTTAGCTAGTAGCTACCTGAAGCTCGCGTCAACGCAACAACACAACATCTAAAGCTGCATGATGGAAACCGAAGCTGTATGTCACGTGAAAGGATTGTGAAACCAGGACGTGCAGCTAATGTCCAGGCAAAAGATGCTTGTTTGTGTATTTGCAGGCGTTTTTGTGTTCTCGTCTAAACGGAGATGTTTTGTAAATCGAAAGCCGTGTAAATAGATTTATTTCAAAACGTAGGGGAACATTTACGTTGAAAAAAGCGTGAGAATGTTTTTGTTGATTCACGACTAAAGCTGAGGGTCATCTGAAAGGATTCAGGCCTTAAAGAGGAACTTAACAACAATTTAAGCTCGATGACATCGTCTTCAGATGTTTAAAACTCAAAGTGTACTGGTTGTGTTTCACTATTTGTCATTTTCAGGGACGATCCAGTCGCACAACGATGGTCACAGTAGACCGTCTCTCAGTAAGCAGTCAACAACACGGCTGCATGTTTCTCTGTGGGTTCGTGTGCCGAGCGGCTCCATCGAGCTGGTGTCACGCTCCCTGTCACACTTTTAGAAACAAGGGTCGAGTCTCTGCGGCCGGCCGGCTCAACATGGCGCTGACTGAACCACACAACTGGCATACCAACGATGTGTTTATAAAAAACCCTGCGTCCTCTGTGCCCTCCACAGCCCCGGGGATCCCTGCGCCTCGGCCTTCAAAGCACCGAGGAATGTGGAGCCGTGAGGAAGCAGTTTCTACAACCTACTCCCAGGACAAGAGGCCGAGTTCGGATGTGACACCGGCCCTGAAGGGAGCTCGCTGCACCCGGGTCGCCGGGTCGCGTCCTATTTCCAGAACATTCTGCTGGGTGTTTAATGACCGGCGGGCGACTCCTCTTATTGTAAACAGAGCCTGTTGTCACGGGCCTGGCCTTAAATCTAAATCGAGCCCATGGACGTCTGAGGGAATGATTCTCCTGGAATTTGAAACAGGTGTCTAAGCTGGAGGATCTGCCTGCCAACCGGCCCCGGGCCCCGGAGTCCGTCCAGCTCGTCCACATCGAGACGCGTTCGAGCCGAGAGCACGTGACACCACAGAGGGTTCATCTCACAGCTCCACGTGAAAGAGAGGCTGCTTTCTGAGGACTGTTTTAAACTCTGTTGTGATTTTATAAGTATTTTACTTGGATTAACAAAGTTCTTTTGTCTCACATGATGCTTTATCTTATCCTGCTTAAAACGTTTACTCCAAATGTGACTATCTGATCAAAAATGACTTAAAATACAGAAGGTACTGAAGGGATAAATGGAAGTTAGTGAAGAGTTTTCGTGAAACATTTCCATTGTAATTAATGTGTTATAAAAAACTGGCAGTGATTCCTAAGATGTCGTATCAAACTCTTATGACAATGAAATGTAATTGAGGGATGATATTTAACAGTTTAACCAATAACTTTACAGTAAATAACCAAAATAAAAAGAAAGCATAAATATAGATAGATATATAGAACTTGAATTAAGAAAATTAAACGTATTTCTTGTTGAGTTATATGAAAATTTAAATGCACATCCTCTCTGCACTGTTTATTCTGTCTATTCAGTTTTCATAGTGCGTAAATACATCGTGAAAGGATATGTGTATAAAATATGACTATTTATATATAGAGAAAACAATTCAGGCTATCTATCTCTCTCTCTATATATAGATTAAAGATACTGACTCTAAAGAACTATAGCAGAACATCCAACAAACTATCTCTATTTTCAAGGAAGTCAATTGAAATAATATAAACCTTCTGCATCGTTTATAAAGTCGAATTAAAGTTTTAATATCGTAAACAATGATATTGAACTGGTTCCATACATCCAGGTCTAAAAGGTCATGGTTAAAGATATTGAGCTTAAAACAGAATAGCAGATTAAATCTAATAAAAACAAACCATTTGCCTTTACTTATAGACTCATTTTCTATAAACTATATAATATAAAGTGTAAACTCTCCAGTCTGAGGCGGTGACCTCGGAGTCTCAGTTTAACAGCAGTTTTAAAGGGACTTGGAGCAGCAGGTGTTTTTCACAGAGTTCTATAAATAAAGTCTTTCTCAGTTTGACTCCGAGCTCCAGACTTTAATCACCGACGCCTCCTGAAGAACAAAGTCACGGGATCAACTCACCTGACACTTCCACGAACCCATCCCTCGTTTTCACGTTTAATTCCTCTGGTTTGAAGCTGTGCACGTTTACGCACACTTTCCACGGCTCCCCCCCGGGGCTGCCGGCCCCCCCACCGGCCGTGCCCGTGCCGGTGGGGGAGCTCCGCGGGGAGGCCTCTCCGTACCGGCTCGTGTAGACCGCGGGGCCTCCGCTGGAATGACGCACGGGGAAACCGGAGCGTAACGTGGAGCTGAAGGGCGACGAGCTCAGGCGGGTGCCGAGCCGGCCCGGTCGAGCCCAGCCCGGCCAGTCCATCCCCAGGTCCTCGGGGAACGGGGGGATCCCGAAGTCATCCTCCATGAACCGGGAGGCGAGCTGCTCCCGGAATGGAGACTGCTCCCGGAACGGAGACTCTCCAAACGGATCCCGGGGAAACCTCTGTCGGCTCCCCAGCGTGTAGAAGTCTCCCTCTGCCATGAGTTCAACACCAGCAGGAAAACAAGTTCTTCTCTTTCTTTATGTTAACAAAACAAACCTTCAACTCAAACTGTTCCCTTTTCTGTGGAATCACAAACTCCCTGCGCCTGTTAGTCTCTGTTGGATGAGGCGCATCACCGTTACGCACCAGTCTCCTGCTGATCCAACAACACGCTCCCCAGTGCACACGAAGTTTCTGACACTCTCATGTGAACTGGTCTATTTTCTCCTGGCGGAAGGTTTTATACTGGGCCCAGCTTCCCACAGGGTGAGGCGGTGCACTGTGTGGAAAGATCTGGGAGGGTCTGGAGCTGCTGGAACCCTCCACCTCAAATTCAAAATAAACTTTTTCAAACCTTTACAGAATCAAAAACTGAATAAAACATTGATTTCTTCCATTTTAATAAGAACTTTTCTTGTGTTTCTTTGCATAAAAACATGATGTAAACTTTTTAAATTATGATTAAAGGTCTTGTTGATTTTAGTTTTGCAGTGTAGAAGCAAGAGACCAGCCTCCCTCAGACCAAATAAAGTCACCGTGCACATGACCCGCGCGCACAGACGCAGCTCAGTGACTCACTTCGTCTTTAATAGAAAATAACATGTCAGAGCTTCCTGTCAAACGATGATGTCATAAAACTAAACAGCAAACATATCGGGTTTGTGGGCGTGGCCTCTGTTTGCTGAGGTAAACAAGTAAACAGAGAGTTTTCTTCACTGAACCACAGACTGTTTATAAAAAGGAGACCACTGACATGACATGGGCACTTCAGGAGCCAATCAGATTACAGCTGCATGGGGCTAGTACCCCCCCCCCCCCCCCGCCCCCCCTTGGATCCGCCCCTGGTTTTTCCATCTGTTTCCACAACACAACACACGAAGGAGGATTTTTCATTTTATCCAGAACATGAGTTTATTGATCTTATTCTGAACACGCACGTGGAGGAGCATCATGGGGGACAATTCAATTTTCCGGGCGACACATTGTTACGACGTGAAGTTCACACTGACACCAGGAAACATGTGACAGCGTGAGAAACATTTGCTTTCTGCTTTTCCTCGCATTGGGAATAAGGGGGAGAGGAGGGATCATTTAACACTGAAACACTGGATCACTATTGCTGTATCACTGCTGTTATCATACGTTTTAAAAACAACAGAAGACGTGATCAGAGGGATCTTATACACCAACACATCTACGGTCCGCTGTTCGATGCCCAACTCCGCTGGGCAACGCGTCAAACATGTACACAGCCAACGACGCCGTGAATCACATTCGGCAAAATCAAATCATCACAGCTTTTTGTATAGTTTTTACAGTGCAGATGCGTATTTACATCATGGTAATATTCAAAAATCATTACGCACAACAGGTGATGTAAACTTTACATTGTGAGGTGGGAGAGTTATGAACACGACCAATCATCACCCGCCGGCTCCTCTTCTTGAGGAGTTCAGGGTCTGTGGAGAACGTTTGTGCCGAGTTCCTCTTCCGGCGTCTGATCTCCCTCATTCACCCAATTCAGTTGACATTCAGGGAAATAAGCTGAGAGGAGTGAAGTGCATAGAGAGCAGTCAGTTGGGCCTGGAGCGCAGAGCACGCACGGCCCCGATGATGGATTTGAAACGATTGAGAAATATTAACTCTCTCTATTATACAGAAAGGCAGTTTTCTAACTTTTTTTTTTTTGCAGATTCAAACCCTGGAGTCAAAGCACCCCACTGAAAATTAACTTTAAAGAATAAGTTTGACATTTAGGGGAAATATTGAAGTTGATTTGCTTTCGTGGAGAATTAGATGAGGAGATTGTGATAAATAAGAAGGCAACAAATCAAAGCCGATCAAAAGCTAAATAACGAACATGTTGAGATCCCTGACAAAGCCAGATACACAGCAGAACTTGTCAAATGCCTAATGATTGCATAAGAACTGTTATTACTTTTGGGCCTCAATAGTCAATAAGTGGAACATTTGATAAAGTTCCTGAAACTTTGTCTCTTTGCTACTTGCCAAATCTTTAAGAGAGAACGAAGATTGATTGGTTGGTTCCATGTTGCGAACAATGATTAATTAAAAGATGGAAGGATAGAAGGATTAATTAAGAACAACCCTTTGAACCACGTGTGTGATACAGTGACCAAACTTTTGGCCATTAGCAAAAAGTGGATTTGGAGATGCCATGAATGGGTTTTTCATTTTCGATCATGTGATATGTGATCATTAAAATAAAGCCCCTAACATCTCATAGTTCCATCAACACCAAAACTGATCAGACATTAAATTGTGGTTTAACAGGTTCATCCCACAGCTGACAAATCCTTCTAGAAACTCGGCGTCTCCAAACTAAATGCTAAGCTAAGCTAACGGGTTTGGTTTTATTCTTCTTGTCTGAATCTCGGCGAGAAAGCAAATACAAATATTTCCCAAAATGTCAAACTTTATATAATTTGAACATCTGCTCACTGGGAAGTTTTCCATGCACACTCGGTGCCGAAGAGAGAATAATTCACAACGAACCCCCAAGAAATAAATAACAGCAGTGTCATAAAAACCATAAACTGCCAGTGTTGCATAGAAAGATTGACAACTACTGAGAGAGACAGCAAACCAATAATAATAAATAAGTAATAAATATTGAAATATTAAATTTGACTTTCCATTTGTGATAAAACTCAAAAACACGGTTAAGTAGCTGAAAGAAAATGATTCAAGTAATATTTTAAAAGTTCAGGTTCATTTTCAACACGTTGTTGCTGCAAATACACAAAATTCCAAAGGTTTTGATGGTTTCCCCCAAAATAACTCCGTCCTCGTCTGCAGAAAGTTTTAATCGCTTGATCGGAAAAGATAAAATCATTTTAGACGTGAGCTGACAGCCGACTTGTGTTTCATTCTTCAGAGGGAAACTCGTCTGTTCTCCACCGTGTGAAGCGCAGACATCACAGCAATAAACCTTTCTCCTTATTCCTGATAACGATTCCTCTGAACCAGTTGAATCAAATGTTCCTTCAACACTTCACGGTGTAAAGTCTGGGGCAGTAAAAGTCTCCCGTCCTGTCACAAGTCTCATTTGTTCAGGATTTGTGGGATTCAGGGCCATTTATGTGCCATTTAAAAATAAATATAAAGAATTCATTTTAAAGAATAATCTAACAGGACGTGCACAGACATTAAAAGGAGAAGATGGACTTTGTTTATGTGCAGATTCTATGGTTAACATGTAAGAGATGAACAGTTGCAGGCTAATGTGAGGCGACGGGAACAAAACAGACGAGAACACATTCACTCTCTAGCGCCCTCTGTGGGCAGCGTGAAGCAGGACGGCCTCCGTGATCGCTGTGGTCTTGCTGGGACACTTCCAGAGCCCGGAGACGCACACAGCTGATCGCTCCATCCTCCACTGTCCTCGCCCTCAAGTGGAAAACCCCCCCGACGAGTGCTTCAGGGCCTTCTCGTTTTCTGGGATTCCCTAGCGCCTGGTCCTGCTGCGCTTTTTCAACGAACCGCAACTCCGGCTGCGACTGCGGCTCCCGAAGATCGAGTTAAAGGAGGAACTGCGACTGTAGCTCCTGTAGGAGGAGTCGCTCCAGCTCCGGCTCCTGCTCCGGCTCCGGCTCCGACTCCGGCTCCTGCTCCGGCTGATGCCGTGGATCGGGCTGCGGCTGCGGCTGCGGGTGAAGAGGCTGCTCCAGGACGACACGCTGGTGGAGCGGCTGCTGGACGAGGGACTGGGTCGGAAGTATGGGATGGGCCGTTTCCTGGCACTGTGGAGAAAAGGCCAGGAGGAGTGAGTTAGTGCTGTGAAACCGACCGACTGCAGTGTCACAGAATCGAAGATCAGGAAGATGCATCCATCAACATGTGTTTTCTAAAGAGGAGGTAATGTTTCTTCATGGAAATCTATAAATATATGAGTTTGTGTAATTTTCTAAAAACAAATTCCCTGAAAGGCCGAAAGATTTTCAAGGTCATTCGCTCACAAAACGCAACAGTTAACGAGTTAAAGTCCAATATTCTCTGAATTTAAAAACTGTTGTAATCTTTCCATATGAAACTTTGCAGAAGAATTAATTTGATCTTGTCATTTTTTTTTCTTCACCATTTCAGATTCCCTGTGTTTTTCTCCAGCTCTAAATCTGATGGTTATCTCGTCCTCGGGGCTAAACGCCGTTTCTCAGCACACCACTCATGAATAGGAGGGAGAGATTTCAGGCTGGGGACCCAGTGGGGGAGGTGGGTGTGACCAGCGATGCATCTTTTCTGCCTTTAGGCTTTAAAACATATATTGTAGCTTTAAATAACAGGGCTGGGAAAGCTGTACCTTGTGATTCGACGTGCTTCCAGATGGCTTGGCGAGTCTCTCCGTCTTTTCTTCATGGGCGAGTAGGATTTGCGTCTTCGTCTCTTCCCACTCACCTTACGTCCTGACGTCTTCACATCTGTCGCTCTGTGGCTCGGCGCTCTCTTTCTGTCTCGCAGTCTGGGAATCAGACGACACGGTGTGAAAAGTTAATCACCAGAGGATAAATATCTTCTTCTTCTCCAGTGAGGAGGACACGTTAGAGGCTGGATCATGTAGTTCACCTTCTGGAGTAGCTTCCTCTGGAGCTCAGGCTGGCCACACTGCCTCTTCGCCTCAGGTCGGCCGAGTAGCTTGGAGACCGCGAGTACGAGCTGGAAACAAGACACGTGAGAATTATCTGCATGGAAATGAGCAAAGCAGCAGCAGGTTTGATTCCACATATTGACGCACGTTCCCAGGTCGACTACAAACCAGGCTGGACACGCAACAGAGGCTGTGCAGATCATAGACTGTAAATAAAGATGGAGGACATGAAAGTGAAGCCAAAAGTGTCTCAATCGCCCCCTAGTGGCTGGCTGCAGTATAAGTCATTAACCCCACCTCCTCCATGTTAGTGGACATGGACCAAACTAAAAATATGGTTTCTGTAGATTTAGAACCCAGTCTCCAGCATAAAATGGCCACGTTCCATTCTGCACAACCCGAAGGTTTTGAGAGTTATTACATTGAACCAATAGGAAGTAGCTAACCCACCTGCAAGATGACAGTGACGGACTTCTCGAGTAGCGTCCGGAGTATCTGGAACTCCCCAACGACATGCTCCTGCTCCTGCTCCTGCTCCTGCTCCTACTACGGCTCCTGCTCCTGCTCCTGCCCCTGCTCCTGCTCCTGCTCCTGCTCCTGCTGCTGGACCTGCACGTTTTCCGTCGCTTTCGAGATGACCGGCTCTTCTTCCGCGAACAGCTGGACGTCTTCTGAGGTGTCGCAGCCTCCACCTGACACCCCAAGGTTATCTGCTCCCTGCACAAAGAGAACCCCAACAAAAAGAACAACACATTAAGACGCCTCACTGCCTCGAGTGATAAAGCCCCCAGTCTTGGGTTGGTGTTAAGAAACGCTCTCTCCTCTATTTTCTCGCTCACAGGATGAATATTTCAAAAGAGGAACCGGAGCGTGGAGACAGAAGATAAACAGCCGGCAGTTTTCCTCGGAAGCGTTCATTCACATGGATTATTTATTATGAACACAACATTACCTCTTGCTGTTTCCACTGAACACGGTTGTGGACAAGCTGTCCTCCCTGTACGGTTTGCATAGCGACGTGTAGCTGGTCACAGAGTTTCCTGAATCGGAGGCGTTGTCTCGTTCTGTGAACCTCAGCTTCTCCGGAGAGGCCAGACGCCGGCAGTGGCTCCTCGTGTTGTCGGCGACGCTCGACCGCGAGGCGTCGGTTTTGCTCGACGGCGGCGAGGACGTGTCATTCCCGGAGTCGTAATCGTGCGGAGCGTCCACCTGGCTGGATATTTGCAGAGACCCTTTTCCCTGTAAGAGCTCGCTTCCAGGTTGTGACGACAAAATCTGCAAACAGACAAAGAGGCTGCAGCTTAAAACTGAGCGCGCGGTGAGGACAGCAACCTGCTACCTGCTCTGATGCACTGTGAATACTCTAGCACAAAGGCACATAGTCCCTGGAGAACACAGAGATTGCTTTGGTTTAATCTCGCTGGACAGAAAACTTTGAAAGATAAAGACATCATGCAAATTTGAAAGCATGCGATTAACCTCCAAGGGAAGCTCGGCTAACGTCAGAGAGAAAAGCTCAACGAGAAAACAAATCCAGGAAAAAGTTAAATCTACGCTAGAAGTGATTGTACGAAAAGGAACAACAGAAAGATCAGAGAAGAAAGAAAAAACTATGTGTGGGTAAATCTACTCTATCGGCTCTAAGTCGAGTGAAGAGGAAAAGTAAGAAGGAAAGTAAACAATAGCCCCGTTGAAAGCCTCATTTAAAGAACATCGAACAAACATCACACAAATGTATTATTTTTTATGTAGAAATGAAAAAGGTTTGCAGACAAAGAGAGATCCCATCAGTCTAACTAAGAAAGCCCTCAGAACGGGACAGGTGATCTTTCTCCTGTGAAAGTTAATAATTAGCCTGCACCGACCTACAAGTAAATCCCTGAATCTGCGGATAGCATCCACTTACCAATCAAGATTTCCTCCTTAAGTAGGTAAGGTGTAAGAAAAAGGGAAGAGCGGGCAACATAAGTGCATCATTAGAGTTGTAAATTGCAAGAAAAAGACAATAACCCTCTCTTCAAACCCAGACGTTTATCGGCATGTTCCTTTTCCTCTCCTTAAAAAGGTTGTTTTGGGGAGCGAGACAGTTATTTTTCTGTACCGCAAACGTCCACAGATGGCGCTAGAACCTCCGAGGATCATATCCGACTAATCTTACAGAATTATGATCTCTCTTCACTATGTTGATTACGAGACATTCGGAGGTTAATCCGGTCCGTCCTCCCCGAGGTGTCCCACTATCTGGACTTCAGTGGACACAACAGAGACACCCTGAGGGAAATTAAACAAATCTCTGTGCTGCTGCCGTCGTCTTTTGGCAGTCGCCTCTACCCACAGTCTGTTTGTGCTCGAGAGTTCAAAAGATTTCACTCACAGAAAAGATATATTTTATAAACACAGACAATTCTTCAATGTCACATCCAGTTATTTTGGAAAAGACTCGTCTCTGCTTGATTTATTTATTTAATTTTGCAAATGATTCTTTGTGCTTTCTTTCCCTTTTGTTGCAACGACAAAATAAATTCACAACTCACATTAACAGAATAGAGTTCAAATATTTAAAAAAAATCATGTTTTGTAGGTTCTTTCTATTCCGTCATACCTACCTGTCCCTCTATGGTTTGCTTTTTGTTAGGGGGGGAAAGAAATTAGGATTACAGGAAAAGTTCATCCTGCATTACTCTTTTGTAATTACATGCTTTAAATAAATGCATATTCACACAAGCGACCGATACAGTGAAAGCTGACCCTCCACTATGCGACTGCTTGGTTCTCCTGGAAGTCTTTGGGGTGTTGAATACCAAACCATGATTCAAAATATGGATTAATTTATTGAATTTCAATTAAAACCCTGTGGTGTGTAATTAAAAACATCTGTCTATGCAATTAGCATAATTTAATGATTGCTGGAGAGAAATTAAATACTTTTATGCTCCAATAGGTTTGAGACACTGAGTTTAAGGCGGTAGCCGTGTTTACGAGGCTCTTTGGTAGAACATCACTTTAGAAATAAAACTAATAAATGGGTAAAATCAACTTAATAAACGGCACAATGTAAAAAATGCACAGTGTGTCGTCTGGAAGCTGTCAATCACACTTAAGATGTTGTTTGTCTCTGTCGGCTGGAAACACAACACACAACAGACGCAGTGACCTGAGAGGACGGAGAGCAGCCAAATCAAAAAGAAAATATATATTTATTTATTTGCCTGATGTCAAAACAAGTTCCAGGAGAAAATATCAATATGTGAGTATTTAGACGTCATAAAACAGAATAAGATAAAATTATGATCCGGGTGCACAGCAGGATTTTTATTAACCTCTTTAAACTGGAGCTGGAGCTCAAAGTGTTGTTATCAAGAAATGTAATTGAGGCTTGATATTCAACGTTTTAACCATTAATTTTGTTCAGATCACTATAAATATAATGAAAACATGTAGATTCAAAACAAACCTAACATGAATTAGGAGTTGTGCATCTTTCTTGCATTGTTTATTGTGTAGAATAAAAGTTTGTATAGCTTCAAACATGAACAGGGATACCTTTATGTCTATAGAGGTCTCATATCAGCTGATTTGTATCGACCAAATCCTAAATGAGGCCAGTAAAGTAAATCAAAAGTGTTTAAAGGTTTTTAAAGTTGTTTTTGTCCGAAGGGGGGAAATAAAAGCAAAATATTCATCTTTATGTCCTGTGTATGATTACATTAAATGTAAGTATTTGCACTCTGAGGAACTTTACATGTCCAACAAGAAACAAGTGTCAATTAAAAACAAAAACATCACTTCCTGTGCAGCAGGACAGTTCCTCACCAGTGTAATATCCAATGTTACATCCTGTAGGAATCAAACAAACCGGTTTCCTTCTCCACACACTGACCATAACACTGGCACGTAACAGAATATCAGTAACTTAGCTGTTATAATTTTTAATGGAAAAAGCATGTGGAGGGAGAAGCGGCTCTTGAAACTAAAATAATCACCGTTGCTGTTAATTTCCATTTGGATTTGATGCTTTTATTTTCAGGAGGTGAAGTAAAGTTCACTTTGCTGTGGTCCAGAGGACGTCTCATTAGAGTTACAACAAAATAAAGAATTCATCAAACGAGGTCAGAGTCGGGACATTAGCTGTATCTTTAAATTCTGTATATAATCGTCTGTTAGAGGATCGAATGTTAATTATTAAGGCAAGATTTCACTTATTTACTTTCCAGACCTGACTACGTCTCTGTGGGGATTTTATTTGCGACCGACATCAAGTTTTTTGACTTGGCCCGTGACAGAAATCAAACAGGGTCCTGAAAGTGACTTACTGTGCTGGTGGAGAGGATGGAGCGATACTTTGGAGCCGTTTTACACACTGATTTGGTTTCTGGTCTCCACTTCACGTCCTTGTCCTGTCTGACAGCTGCCAGGTCTCCTTGAGCCTGATGCACCACAGACTTCTGCAGATGGTGTCTGTGGGGAAACGCTGCGTTTAGTTTTCAATGCCGAGTTGCGGCACTTACTCAAATTGAATGTCAAGGAAGCACCAACAATATTTTCTTCTATGGTGGTGTTTTGACATGCTGGAAGCAACCTCCCTAAGTGCTATTGTCACTATTTTAATTGTGGTTTCTTCTGATGAATAGAAAAACTCCAGGCAGATTTTAAAATGGTTATTTACAGATCTTCACCCAGTTGAGTATAATAGAAAAACGTCTTCCACATAATCACACGTCTCAAATTGTTCTCTCTATAGCTCAATAATTGAGAGCATCAATCTGGAGAGTGATTTTGGGGCCATTTCCTGTGAAGCGCTGATAAGAGCTGATGATCAGGAAGTCACCTCTGCCTTATCAGTCATCGCTGTGGCGTGACCAGGAACACCACAGACACCCCCGGCAGGACTGATAAGATAAACCCAGGGAGTCGTGGCATGAGGAGGAGGGGGAGGGACGGGGGGACGGGGGGACGGGGGGGGACGGGTCTCTTACCTGTACTCTGCGGATGAGTGGCAGGAGGAACTGTACGACTCTGACCTCCGATAACGCCGCGTCCTCCGGGAGTGAGTCCGGGAGCTGAGGGAGGTGATGAGAAGAGCAGAGGGGGGGAAGGCACAAGTGGATTAAAGAGCTACGAGGACTGAGATAAGTTGACTGACAGAAAAAACACGTCAATAATAGTTTAAAATCGGTTAATCTATCCTGTTATTTACCACAAACAGCTTCTTAAATATGAAAACTAGCTGCTTCGATTTGCTGTAAATTTATTACATTTTGGAACTAATTCAAACATAAAACAAAAAATAGCTCAGGTTTGTTCAAACTCATTTTAGAAACTGTGTTACATCCTTTTTACCCATGATCCCTGGGTTGAATAACGTCCAACAGTGTCCTTTATGTGAAAGTATTTAATTTCCTGTGGATGAGCTTTAACCACATATTCATTTTTAGTGAATATTCAGAAATGGCAACTCTTTGAAATTATTAAGCCCCCTGCTTTTTGCTGCTGATGCCGTGTATACATGTTCAGATCTTCAGACGTTTGCTGTCCAAGATGACTAAAGCTAAATCAGACCAAACAGATGTAAAACATGTAGAATTCAAATAGGTTTCATCATAAACTCTTATTTTCTCAATCAGCATCTTTCGTGACAGGTCCTGAAATGTGGAGTAAAGGTCTAAAAAGAACATGAAAGCTCGTCAGAGATGTTGAGGAGGAGAAGAAAGAAAAAGAAGAAGCAGCCGAGGGAACTAAAGAAGAAAGAGGAGAACGTTGAAGTTGCAGCAGCGGTTTGTGTTGAACTGAGCAGCGACTCATCCACAGTCGAATTATAAAAATGCTGCAAGACCACAGGAGGAAATTGGATTATTTTACCCTCTCACTCCCTTTTCTCCCTATTTTTGTGAACTAACATTTTCAATCTGTTTTACTCTTTGCCAGGGTTTTTTCACTTATAGCTCAAAAAAGCACAAAACTAAAAGCTGCATGTTTCTAAATGCACGCAACATAGGTTTTTGAGACGTGACGATGGGGGGTGGGGGGTGGGGGGGGCAGCAGCCGCACGCACACTGACCTTTTCTTGTGCTTGCGTTTGTCCCTCCTCTTGTGTTTTAAACTTGAAGAGCTGGTGAGATGAGAGAGAACAGAGTCGTGAGCGAGGAGCATTAAAACCGACGAAGCCTGAAACAGACATCTTGCTGGAGGGAGAAGCTGAACGCCACGCGGCATCAATACGTGCAACTAGATCTTTCCAATAATGACACGTACCTGTGTTTGGATTTCTTGGAGGTGTATCTGAAAAGTGGAAGAACATGATTTGGGTCAGCTAAATATAAATGTTTTGCCATTTTTCTGTGAAAATTGTCACAGTGAGCAAGAGGTACCTGTGCCGCTTGCTTTTCTTGGAGCTCTTCTTCTTCTTCTTTTTCTTCTTCCTCACTGGCGACAGGCTGTAAGAAGGAGACCTGGAGCGGGAGACAGAATAAAGATGAATTCCTCCTCCACATCTCCTCAGTTTATTTATGTCAGGACGCATAACAAAAGACATCCGACAATACACCTCACTGCAGAGTCGTCTTATTTTGGGAACTGACCTTTTCCTCTTCCTCTTGCGCTCGGACTTTCTCTTCTTCTTCTTGGCCTTGTGCCGAGGGGAGAGCTCCTCGTCGAAGGAGGGGCTGCGAGCGGGGGACAGAGCACACGGGACACTTCTGATTAAATACAAGCGACGGAACATCAATCAATCAATCAAATTTTATTTGTATAGCCCATATTCACAAATTACAATTCATCTCATAGGGCTTTAACAGGGTGTGACATCCTCTGTCCTTAACCCTAAGCAAGAGTAAGAAAAAAAAACTACAAAAAACCCTTTTAACAGGGTAAAAATATGTAGAAACCTCAGAGAGAGCCACATGTGAGGGATCACATTGTCGGGCGGAGAAGCAATGAACAGAAAGAACTGAATATTACTGTCGTTATTAACATTTTATTTTAAATTCTATATATTTGGTTAAATTTGTGTTTTTGTTGAAACAGTCAAACATTAACCCTCAGTTACATTTCTTTGTCAAAAGGGTTTTAGAACATCCTAGAAATCATTGCCAACTTTTTTCAAAGCATATTTATCGCTCGATATATATCTTGGTATAAGACCTTGTCCTATCTGCCATGCACAGATAGTGAGATAGCAAGAAAGAAACATTATCAAAACTTATAAAACTAGAAATATCAAAGAACACGAAATCGAACTGTGGCTTTTAAAAATCAATCCCTTCTTCCTGTGCTCGTCAAGTGAAAGTACGAGTTTCAATGAAGGAGCTGAAAGTATTTGAAAAAGTACAACTGATCTGCTTTCGTCAGAAAAGTCCCAGTGAAACCAGCTGTGAACTTTTGTCATCTTACGCTGTGAGCACAACCCATTCAAATGAAACAATTTAACACAAGACTAATAAAATACTTGTGTTAACAGTAAAGAATGAAACCACCCACAGGTTCCATTAACAGCTGCAGTAACTCATGACCCTGCAGCGTGAGAACACAGCTTTCTTCACCTGCGTTTACTTATTCATAAAAAAAAACTGTTGCTTCGTGCATTTCATGACAGATATGAAACTCACTCTATAAAACTCCACACAGCCTCATCTGCTGGAGTTCTCCTCACGTATGTTTCCTCCTGAATTCTTCACAAACAAACCCCAACAGAATGGGAGGAGTACAATAATCCACATGACTCATCGTGGAGGCTTTTGCACGACAGCACACAAACACCTCCTGATTCCCTCTCACAACAACAATCGTGAGGGAGATTATCTGCGAGCCGAACGTCCCACATGAGATGATCCCCTCGCAGCAGAATGATAGAAATCCCATCCAGATTGGGACAAAGCACCGAGCAGATCTCGTGCCAGCGAGCGGAGCTGAAGTCAAAGTGGATTTCACATCCGGGCGGGAGGGGTTTGTTACATTGCATCCTCGGCCGGGTGGAGCTAACTTCACTGCAGCAGTGTCGGTGAGCACCAGGGCTACATCCATACTTCTACATGTTCATCATACTTCTACATGTTCATCATACTTCTACATGTTCATCATACTTCTACATGTTCATCATACTTCTACATGTTCATCATACTTCTACATGTTCATCATACTTCTACCTGTTCATCATACTTCAACATGTTCATCCATACTTCTACATGTTCATCATACTTCTACATGTTCATCATACTTCTACATGTTCATCCATACTTCTACATGTTCACCATACTTCTACATGTTCATCATAAATCTACCTGTTCATCATACTTCAACATGTTCATCCATACTTCTACATGTTAATCATACTTCTACATGTTCATCATACTTCTACATGTTCATCCATAATTATACATGTTCATCGTACTTCTACATCTTCACCATACTTATACATATTCATCCGTACTTCTACATGTTCACCATACTTCTACATGTTCATCGTACTTCTACATCTTCACCATACTTATACATATTCATCCGTACTTCTACATGTTCACCATACTTCTACATGTTCATCGTACTTCTACATCTTCACCATACTTATACATATTCATCCGTACTTCTACATGTTCACCATACTTCTACATGTTCATCATACTCCTACATGTTCATCATACTTCTACATGTTCATCATACTTCTACATGTTAATCATACTTCTACATGTTCATCATACTTCTACATGTTCATCATACTTCTACATGTTCATCCATAATTATACATGTTCATCGTACTTCTACATCTTCACCATACTTATACATATTCATCCGTACTTCTACATGTTCACCATACTTCTACATGTTCATCGTACTTCTACATCTTCACCATACTTATACATATTCATCCGTACTTCTACATGTTCATCATACTTCTACTTGTTCATTTGAAACCAGATTAAAACCGATTCAGAGCCAAAGCCCTCCTGTGGAAAGAGATGGTAGTAGTTTGAAAATGATGAAGTAAGGATGTAGCTTATATTTTCTTAAGGAAAGTGCTGAGGGCGGAAGTTTTTAATCTTAAACACTCCAGCAGTTTAAATCATCAGGGAGTTTACCACACAAGACCCGGCTGACCTGGGAAACTCCTTCCTGTCATTCAAGCTTCAGCCTCCCTGACGCAGGAGCTGTGTTCTACAAGATCAGGCCACGATTAATCAAAGAATGTCACTTCAGGGATTTTATTGGACTTGACAAAGCTCCTCCTGAGCCACACAGGACGTTACACAGCTGACTTCATAGAATCAGTGGTTCTCTTCATGAATGCTTAATTCACTGATTGAGGATCCTTTTGGCAATATACCCCCGTAGCCGGTTTAATATTTACACCTGGCTCCAGCTATCACAATCCCTTAGACTGGATACATAAACGGACGACATGACAACTCCCAAAAGTGAAGCCAAATTATCTTGATCGCCCCCTGGAGGCTGGCTGCAGCCTCCAGGCTGCAGCCAGCCTCACTAGAAGCCTCCTGCACTAGAAGATGCAGGAGGCTGGTCATGCACCCAGCCTCCTGCATGTTCAACATTTTTCTTGAAATTCTGTTGTGTTTATGTTCGAAAAGTTGCCAATGAGCGAGTGGGCATGTTGATGAAGTTCTGCACATGTGACGGACGCCAAAATGGGATAATACAAATATGTCAGGATGAAAAAGATGATCCATTCATCGCACAGACAAAGATGTGGATTGGAAACACAACAAATTGTCAAGATCAGATTTTCAGGAGTTTTAATAATAAAGAGATAGAGGAAACGGGTGGGAGCTGAACAGATTGAAACAACAGGGGCAGATAAATTGATATGGAGAAGATGTGGAGGACAAACAGGGAGGAAACTGTACAAACGCACAGACCCACAAGCCTCCATGACTTTACTTCAAACTGAACATGGTGACACTCAAAGAACACTGCACTGAGACCTTCCTGTCTTCCCCCCCGTTCCCCCTCTTG
This sequence comes from Platichthys flesus, assembly GCF_949316205.1. Lineage (NCBI taxonomy): Eukaryota > Metazoa > Chordata > Actinopteri > Pleuronectiformes > Pleuronectidae > Platichthys > Platichthys flesus. The sequence continues at coordinate 3,649,278 of NC_084947.1, forward strand.
ACAGCGTGAATTCATCATTACTGAGAAAGGAAAGTTGTCAGCCTCCGTCGGGTGACAGCTTGATTGCCGACCATGAGGTCCACTTCATTTGCTCTTTGAAAATAACGTATGCAGAGAAAAAGGGAGAAGAAAGGCCTGTGAAGCGCCACAGGCCACGGGCTCGGTGAACGGAACCTTTCAAGTACAGACGGAGGGAAATTCATCAGGAGAAAAGGCAGGAAGCAGAAAGAGAGAGAGCGTCGAGCGACACAGAGAGAGGAGAGGAGACGGAGTGAAGATGCCTTTGATTGTAATTCACTGGAGCAGCCTCACCTTGGCTTTAATAACAGGACAACTTGAAAAGGCCGTGTGGTGTAGGTTAAACCGGAATTGAAATGAATATCATGAGGGAGTGCGCACATCATTAACGAAGGGGTAGTTAATGAGGCGGAGGCGTGGAGACATTAGACACTTAGTTATTACACTGACAAGCTCATGTGCTCACACACAGACAGAGAACTATAGAAGCTGATGAAATGAAGAAATGGAGCTGATGGAAATAACCAACGTGGGATAAATCAACAGAATATGAGATATTGAGGTTTAGTACTCAGGATGCAAAGATAAAAATGAAAGGTTTCCATATTAATGAGAAAAGTGAGTAAATCAGCAGCCTCGTTAACACTAACTGATGCTGACTTTAATTAAGAAAAAGAAATGTCCATTTAAAAAGGTGTAACCATTACTGTCCACATTGTCCCAAGGAGGATGTGATGATGTAAATTATTAATAATGAGGCAAAAGCATGAGTTTATCCATGTTCCCGGGGGGAAGTCATCAGACAGAGGCCTCTAGCTTCTCAACAAGTCATTTACAATTAACTAATTTTCAGAACATGAGTCCCAGCTGAAACTCTGGGGCTGGAAACATCAAATTCCCTCCAACAGCAGCTACGACACCTCTCTTCAGAACCTTCACGCTCACTGGGGGAGTTATTTCCATCAAACTGTGGGAAACGCTCCTCCACCTAACACCAGCAGTGGGTCGTGTGCCCAGGTGAGTGTGATCACAACCGACCCCGACAGTGACAAACTGCCCTGCTTGACGAATGCGACCACAGAGCTCCTCTGGAGGCGGAGGACTGACTCGTGGTAATGAATGGCCCCGCTCGGCGCAGTCGGCAGTTTGGGAGCATTAGGAGCTGGAATGCATTAGAGCTGATTAGACAGAGCGAGCCCGAGTACCCTCTCCTGGTAATGAGAATGCTTTGTCACTCATTAACACCTCCACCATTCTGGCCTTGCTGGAGAAAAAAAAAAGCGAGCGCGAGCCCCCCCACACACACACATTTGCATTTTTCCTCTTTTCTTTCCAGCAGAAACTGTTTCTTTTGATGAGGTAGAGAGAATGAAAGGGAGAATGAGCGAGCAGTCAATTGCCGGCAACACTGGGAACTGGTGATTGTGCTGGGAACAATGGCCAATGAAAGAAAAGGATTTGGGGACATCTGATGAGTATATGCTTGATGCTGAACGCAGCCTGTTTTCCTCAAGAGCACGTCGGCTCATTCTCCTTTTTTTTTTTTTACGCAATCAAGCATTAAAACCATAAATGAATGCGTGTAACTACATCAAGAATATGTCGGCATTTAAAAAAACAACCTCTTTCTCTGTGTCGTGCTCTGGTCCCTCTTTGTTGTCGCTGTTGTTGTGTTTTGTGCGCTCGTGATCAGATGGATTTTCAATGTCTTTCTCTTGTAATTAAATATGTAACACGTACGTCCCAAAAGTCGCTGGCTGCAGCTAACGCACTTCTTCCTGAGGCGAGCCGGTGTCAGCGCCGTGTGGTTTCATGTTGTGATTAACATCGGTTGCTCTGCTAAATCGGGGCGGCTGCCGGCCAATTAGCAAGATAACAATCCACAGAACAAACTTCTTTTCTAAACACAGGATTTCTCTCAGGCAGCGACTTGCTGTGTTTTGTAATTGAGACAAAGATTTTGATTTGAAAAAAATGAATCTTTCACTGAATGGAAACAAACACATTGTGTTGTCAAGCGTCTCTTCTTTTCTTGCTGTTCACCTCCAGCGAGGAGCTTCTGCTTCTGTTCCCATTGATTTGTTTGTTCGTCAGCAGAACTGAACAAAAAGTACAGAACAGATGTCCTCGGAACTTGGTGGAAGGACGTGACGTGAGCCAATGAAGACCTGGACAAAGGGACGAATCCAGGATCTTTTGCTTCTTCCACTTCTACAGGGTTGAAAAATCCACTAGAGATGTTCCAGCATCGGAACTACCTCCACTACAGCTGAAAATACCAGGCTAGGAATCGGCAAGTGCACAAATCCAAGTGACAATCTGATACTATACTTCTACCTCCCAATTATTAGATCTCCTTTGCTGCTTCAAAACAGCATTAACACTGTTCTTCCACTGGCAAGGACTGTTTGTAGAGCGGCTGAGTCGTGATCTCTAGCAGGGTAGCGTTAGCCAGAACTAGTTAAAATATCAGCAATTTGATCAAATTTCACACTGAACAGTCCCACAAGTAAAATGGCCACATTTACCAACTGCAAGAAGTGGTACTAGTGTTTGCAATGACAACAACGCTGCCATGACCTAGCAACGCAAATTGCAGTGTAAGTAAAGAGCATCTCTGGTTACTTAAGATTAAATGAATCCACTTTCATGAAAGATACTTCTTGAGCAAAAGAAGCAGAGTTGGACCATAAGACAGTTAAGACGGCATAATTAGTAAGTATGGGGATAGCATAATTAATTTAATCCGTATTAATATATAAGTTCACTTTACTGAGGCTTCTGAATCCACAGTGCCTCTGTTTCATTAAGACTTTGTGTATCTCGCTGCCACTTGGAGAAGCTGAACACACAAATCCTCTTCAACTCACAGGAAACGCTCCGTTTCAAAAGCAAACACTATAAATCTCTCTCACCAGGCTTTTCATCTGATGTCTTTTCTTACATGGTGCAATAGGAATAAGAAAGATCCAGAAACATCGTTATGAAAAATGATAATCAGAAGCCGAGGCGTTCTCACCCGCTCGCTGTTAACTTAAAAAAAAAAGCTCATCCTAACGGAAGCGATTCAACTTCATGATCCTCTCTAACGCTTCAAAAGCAGCTTCGGTCGTGTTTAACATATCGCTGGCTGCTCCTCGGATGTGTTCCTGCAAACGGCTTTGAAGGCGTCGGATTAATTAAGAAGCTTTTTTTTTTTAAAGAAAATCTGCCTCCATCTCCAAACCTCGGAATAAAACGACTGGAAACTATTCCCAGTGTGTGAAAGAGACTTCAGGTGAGAGGTGTCGGTGGAAGAGAGGAATCCGAACGACACGGTGCCGAATTCCTCACAACATCTTTGTGCTTCTCCACCGGGCTCGGGCCTGATAACACTGTTTACATTCGCCACGCCAGAATATAGAGATTAGCTCCGTTCCTCCCAGCGAGTGGACCCCCCCCCCCCCGGAGGCGTCTTCAGGTGAACTGTGACAAGACTTTATCGTCGGCGCTGTAATCTACAAAAACACCTTCAGAAACAAAATAAAAACTTCAACAGATTCTTCATCAGAAAGGTTCCGCTCTGATCTACAGCGCTGCAACTTTAGAGCATATTGATTTCTGCACGTTCCCCTTGTAAACCTTTTGTTTCTTTGTGTTGTGAAAAAAAAATGTGTTGATGGATTTGGAGTGTCGCTGCTCAGTGTTTGTGACAGCGTAAAGACCGGCTCACCTCCTGGCCCTGCGCCGGCTGTGGTGTTTGCGTGCTTTTCCCTTGATGCAGCCGTTTCTGCCGACCGCCTCCACCGTGGTGTCGGCTGCTTTCCTCTCATCGGCCTGAAGTGGCTGGCAGAGTGTTGTCTGGAAGCTGTGAGGAGAGAAAAACACAAGAAACCGATTTAGTTTGAGTGTTCGACTCTTCAAGGCAACTTTTTCCACGCAATTATCGCCTCCATCTTATAATAGGAAGACGGTCGAAGTCCTGTGGGGGGGGGGGGATTAACATGCTAGGTTAGCTTTAATTCCCTCTGGTCGACTGGGTGTGTGTTTCATTCCCCTCCATTTCCCCCTGCCAGCCGTTCTCCAGGGGAAATTGCAGGCCAGCCATTCACCATTCAAATCAAGGGTGTCAATTGAAATGTTGTTATTTTACATGCTTCAGTTACCCTGACATTTTGGAAAGTGGTGGTTTCTATCTGGGGTCAGGCAGATGCAGCCAAAGGAGATGCACAGTTATAAGAGAAGTTCCATAACAAGAATCTATATATCTTTAGTTTAGACAACATATATATACTGACGTGTAGAAGCTAAATTAACAGGGAGGAGAGATCGGACCACGCCCCAACAGTAAACAGTAAAATAATGTAAATGATGTTTGATATTTTTGAGATTTTATATTTAAACTGAGGCAGACTACATCAGAATAAAGCTAATATAAGTCTGGTGTTTACTTATTCCACCGCTTCCACTTGAACCTGCCGGAAAAAAAAAAAAATCTCCATCCACAATGGAAGGAACAGAGCAGACGACTAAACAGACAGAACGCTTCTCTGCTTATTATCCTCTGTTTTAGTCATGGGAGATTTGAGCATAATTACAGCTTCTCGTCGTCTTCGAGTGGCTCCTGTCTGATTGTAATGAGGAGATAATCAGAGCCAGAGATTAGGCCGTCAACGCCGCCGCCGCCTCCCCCTCCTCCTCCTCCTCCCCCCCCCCAGCGAGGGGCAGGCAGGAGCCGTCCCTTTCCATCTTTCTCACCTTCGTTTTCCTCTGCTTCCCCTGGCAGGGAGCTAATAATATAAAACGGCAGACCAGGTACTCCGACATGACTGAGTGTTTGAAAGGTGACAGGGGAGATAAAGATGGCCTCCAGAAGGATAATTAGTCCGATCAGGGAGTATGATGGGAAAGGAACCTCTGAGTAACCTGATGACTTGTACAAAGTTCTCCCATTGTGTTTTCGAGAAGTGCTCGAGACGACAAACTAAGACATTCGATTTTCTCATCACACTGAACTGGATCGTTAAAACTGAATTCTGACACTGATAGAACATGAGTTTTTAATTTCTGAACTCGTCTTATGTCAAGACTGTTTGTTTTGGAGCCCAAAAAGATTATCCAATTCAACACTTAGTCAATCAAGGGGAAATTTAATACAAATAAATTAATGTAATTAACGATAATTGTTTAAGTCGTTTGTCTCTTTGCTTTATTGACTGTATTGTTTTTCCCAGTCATTGAGATTGAATTAGTTTGAAGTTAATTAATTGATTTGATTGAAAAAAACTGCAGAAAAGCAGCTTGATGGATCTCTGTCCTGTTTTCAATATCAAAAGGGGCATTTTAAACTTCAGCTAAAAATCATCTGGATTGCCCCCTAGTGGTGGGATTCAGATGGGAAATGGACTGAATAAAAAAATTATATATTTTTCCCAAACATTCTTATTTTCTGACTCCAAATGAGGTAAATCTTCTTTCAGGGCTCTATTTTGTACGTTGTATTTTGTTTATATTTTGTTAATACTAAACAAAAAGCTGAAAATATGAAACCACTAAACATATAGAAACAAGATTCTCTGAAATATTAAAATACTCATTAGGTTACCGACCCAGTTGGTGTTTATTGCAACAGTAAAGGCTTTTTCTAGTTTGCTGTTGACCCTCACTGCTCTAATGGTAATTTATCTAACCTTAATTATACATGTGGTGTACGGCAGGTTGAAAGAGAACAAAGATATTGATATTCCAGCTAGTGGAAACACAAGTGCCCTTCTTCCTGCGTGGATCTGAACAATATACACAATTTGCTCGGCTCAGGAGAACAAAAGCATGAAACATCAGCACTGGAGGACGTCCACTCTGTGTCCCTGAAAAGGAACGAGCAGAGGAAAGCGGCGCCCGGCTCCTTTCACCGGCACGCTCACCAGTTCTTTGTTATTTGCTGTCACTATAAGAGCCGCGGCTGATGAGTTCTAAATGAAATCGATTTCGTTATCACGGATGCACATTCCCTCCCATCTGTCCCCTGCAATTTCTGGGCTGCAAACTTTCCACGCTAATAGCACCTGGATTTAGGGAGGGCTGTTTGTATCTGTCAGATAGAACTCCTCTCTCTCACACATGCATATGCTCCCACTCCCAGGTTTGTTGTTTTGGAGTCGTGATAGTTCATAACCAGGCAGCGGCTGAGAGGATTTAAAGGGACAATTAAAAAAAACTAAAACTGGCAAAAGGTTAAAGGTTCAGCGTGTAGAATTCAGGGACATCTAGTGGAGAAGTAGCATGTTTCAGCTGATCACCCCTCACCTCCCCCTCTCCTTTTAAACACAAAAGAGAACCTGTGGTAGCTTCAGTTGTCATAAAAACTCAAAAGGTTTAGTTTGTCCAGTTTGGGCTACTGTAAAAAAACATGGCAGCCTCCGTAGAGAGGACCCACTCCAAACGTTAATATTAAGTATTTAAATATGAAGTATTTAAATATAAAGGAGTAAATGTATGGTAAAGAAAACAACAATTGAAAACATCAAAAGATAGATTATTCTATATTCAATTTTCCGCTAATAGATCCCTTTCACCTAAATCTTACACACTAGACCTTTAAGTGAGAGCAATCGATGATGAAGACTAACGTGGAAACTACTACTCTGAAATCCTGCCTGGTTTGTGTGCAATAAAACAAGGTAAAATGAAATCATGAACCAGGATCTCCTCCATTTCAATCCCTCCTGAAACACGACACGATGGCAGCGGCAATCCTCCCTCTCGACCTCTTCACCTCTCTCTCTCTCTCATCATGTGAGCATGAACATGTATGACTTAGCACAGCTCCCTCTGTGATGAGTAATCCTGTCACTGGAGGCTGAGACAAGCGACTGTGACAAGCTCTGGTTTCTGTCTTTGTCACAGAGCGACTCCCTGCTCTCGACGCAGGGCTCCTCTGCTCCGTCATGCACCGCTACCGTCACCCGACTGGTGGACGGGTAACGTTCACTGCACAAAGAAAATACGATTCTAACAATGTTTTTGTTTTCCAATCCAGGAATTATGATTCTCTTACACAAGCCTGACTCAAACACTTGGGAAGGAACCAAACCACAGACTGTAAATGAAGATGGACGACATGACAGCTCCTAGAAATAAAAGTGAAAACATCTTGATCATCTCCCAGCACATGTTCCCACCTCCATGTTAACAGATGGTACATGGGCCACATTTTTCAAAAGGGTTTATTTTTTAATTATCCTATAAAAACTCTGGCTTCAACTCTGGCTTCAAATGACTTCACCAGAACAAGATGGCAGCATGTGAGATATTTTGGCTTTATGTTCTCTACGGTAGGAGGCATGTCGGCCATCTTTACACACAAACAATGATCCTACTAACAACAACAAGTGATGGGCTTATTCCTCTGGTATATGGACCTCGTTTGTTGTCTGTCAACAATTAAAAAACCATGAACGACAGTCATTCAAAACTGCTTTAGAGATGAAATGAAGGGAAATTAATCCACAACCAGTTGGATAATTAATAAATTAAAAATTCCAAACATCCATTCAAGCTTCTCCTTGTGATGATTCTGATCCGATTCTTCTATTTGGACAAAACAAGCTATTTAAAAACAAAACCTCAAACTTTGATGAGTGTTTTTTAGACATTCTCCGTTTGTTGACAAACACGATTAATGGATGAAAATGAAAACTAATTGCCAGATCAATCAAAAAAGAAACAATAATTGTTATTCAAAGCCATAAATTAGCTGCACAGCAACAGAATGTTCAGGGGGCGGGATTGATCTATACATGTGTGCAGGAATGAATTTGTGTCACGTTATTTAACAGGTTGATTTAATCTCCCAAAAAAATCTGTTAAAAGTGAAATGAAAAACTGATTTTCTTTTTTTAACAAACCAGCTGCTCGTCTGATGAACCTCCAGCTCTGTGCTGTGATATCCATTAAAACATCTTTCAGGAGTCTGAGCCACAGGAGGATCATCACAGTTTGTGTACAGTTTCATTGTCCACACCCCATTTACCATGTAAAATTGAGATAAACTGCAGCGACAGTGTCTGCCAGGAGCCGCTCAGCAACCTGCCAGCTGCCGTACAGAACACCGGCTCGCTGTGGGAGAGAGCTCATGAGTCACAACATCAGCTGACACTGTACAGGTGTGCAGGAAGCAAGCAGGCAGCCGTGAAACCGAGCAGCGGAACACTGCGCCGGTGTTTGCATAAAAAAAAAAACGTGTGGAAATCAAATCAGTGATTAACACAAAGTGGGGAGTGTGTGCAGGATCTGTGGGGACAAACACACACACATACATAAGAACTCCAGCGCAACCTTTTCCTTCCAACCCCTTAATGTCTACAGATACCCCGCTGTGACAGAATGAGATCAGACCAGAGAGAGTTAAGAGGCGCTCGAGGGGCATTTGTGCATTTCCTGGCCAGTGATCTCTTCTCCTCCTGGAGGCAGTAACAAACACACACAGCTGTGTTGTACTCTCACAGCACAACCTTTGCTTCTTGGGTCCATTCAGTTTACTTCATTTAATTTAGCTTGATAATATGATTATTTAAATACTAATGAATTAAATACGGTAGAATGCTTGAAATTGATTATACTACACTGGTATGAGATGATGCTGGTTGTTACATCACAGTTTCAAACATCTGTTTCTGCACGTCCAGATTAAAATATAAACCCAGAGTTTAATTGACCCAAATCTGGGATTGACCATTGTTTGAAACATGTTGTATAATGTAAGAACACAAGTCATCAACATATATATCAGGGGTCCAGTCATGATCATGTGATCGTGTCTGCTTTATGTGGATAAACCCCCAGAAACTGTCATTAAGTATAGTTTCAGTGGAAAGCTGATAAATAATAAATAACTTAATAACAATAAAATACATATAAGGGTTCCAGCCTGAAAACAACAATATCTGTGGACCCGTTGATCCCTTGCTGTTGCCGTGTCATCCTCACACGTGCTACTTCCTGCTGAGGGCAGAACGAGAAGACTCACGCCTATTAGACCAAGTGAATAACAACCAGTGGAAAATGAGCTAGAGGACATTCGTAGAAGGATCAATACCTCTGACCCTACAGCAACAACAGGAAAACAACACCAGGGGATTGATGGATGTTACGTTTTAACAAGAGGATGCAAGAGTTAAAGATTTAAAGATTTAACGGCAAAAGACAATTTACTGTTCAATATTATTTTCCCAGATTTTATTAAGCAAATTTAAAAGTATAGGCGGGTTTTAAATTCAGATGAAAGTTTGACCACTTTCATTCAAGTAGTGATTTAATCATGGGTGACAATAAGTGAAGAGCTCTTAAAGGAAAGTTTACTTTAAACATAAATTGGAAAAAAAGATTTCCTCCGAGTGTCGTTACTTGTTACGATGGTCCTCACCATAACAATCCAAAACATCGTGATTATTCAAAGTGGATGGATGCCAAATTGTCCAAATTAGCACTTAAGGGGCTCTGTTCTCAGTCACAAGCTGGTAAACACGTCAAGAATATCCAGGCAGATAATGAAGAGCGGGGAAGGACTAGCATGACATTCATCCTCTCAGGAATCAGGGGGAATTTGTGTAAGTGACAGCAAAGTGTGCGGAGCAGGGAGGCTTTTCTATCATTTATTTTTTCATCCCATTCCTGCAGATGATTTAAGAGTTCCCCAGCCACTCGTGAGGTTCAGGGAGGCTAATACACTTTTCATTATCCCTGTCAGAGCGACCAGGAACAATCGATTGTCGTTATTATGGGAGTGATGATAGTTGAGATAATTACCGAGAAAAGAGATGATCTACTACCACAATTAAAAACACCAAACAAGGTGGTCCCAAGGCCCCACTGCTTTCATTTACACCGAGGTTGTTTATTCAAGTTTCAGACCCGAGTCAAGAACAACTTCATCACCTCCCAGAGGACGCGAGCGAGCAATTAAACCCACACCAAGCGAATCCAGCACATCCCTCACAATCCCTCACCCTTCGAGGAGCTCAGAACCTGCTCAAACTTTCCAATGCAAAGTGGATTTGTTTAGGTGAAGTGTTATTGATTAAATGTGAAGAGATTGTGCTGCAATCATTCAGACCCCGCTCAAACACAGGCTCGCAATCAAGTAGTTCCAGTCAATTAGGCAAATGAGCCAAAGATCCAAGCACTTGATCACCAAAGCTGCCTTTACAGCTCGAGTTAAATATCACTTGCTGCTGAGAGATTCAGAAACATGAAATGACATTTGGAAATTGAGGAAGTACGAGTTGAGGTTCTTAATGAGCTGGCTTTTTTTTTATTATGGTATTAAAGTCCGGAGCACGCTGTCACGATGAAACAAATCCAGTTTGCATCTCTGCTCTCGTTGCATGTGATCTGAGGATTTAACATGTCCTCTGGAACGGGGCTGCGTTTCTCTTCTTACGGGTAAAACGTGCACAGATGGGTTATAGATTTTTTTTGGTACTATTCTCTGCAGCCAGAATAAATTGTGAGGATGAATGCAAATCCTTTTGGGCGGTGGAGATCAGACCCAAATTGGTCGCCTCCTCCTTCTTTACAATGTATGATGGGAATGCAGAATGATAGAAGGGAACATGAAAGATGTAATGGCTGCTCAGGCCCGGTTAGGAAGTGTCAGGGGCTTCGGGCTATTTTCCATCTTTGCAAGTTTGCTTCAGAAGTGACATGCACCTTCAGCCGATGGAACTTTTATCTGTATTATTATCAAGGTTCGTGATTCATCTGTGATGAGTTATATACCAAAGTATAGCTTTGAGGTAATTTCATTAAATAAAATTCAATAAAAAACTCAGTGGAGATTTTGGGAACCAGCCACAAAACAATCTGAATATAAAGTACCTATCGACTAGCTCAAGCAAATGCAATAATGCAAAGCTGCTTTTGTTGAATCAGTATTAATAGTTTAGTAAATATCTTTTAGTAGGGTTGTCCTATCCAAACGAAAAAATGCAATGGCTTGTTCAATTCTAAGCTAACAGACAGCCTATATCGTATCAAAGCCTCAGTCAAGATTGGTTTTATTTTGAAATCTCTGGCTTAATTTGCTGGTGATACTTTATGCTGGAAATTAAATTCACGATTTTTACTTGTCATAGAGTTTATTTTACTTGAATCAAATATTTGCATACTTCTTCCTGCATTGTATATAAATGCAAAGTGGATGTGTTCTCCCTATGCAGAGTTAATGATTTGGCTCATCGGGGAAACAACTGGCCCTGATTATTCCAATCAGACCGACTACATCGTCTTTGAATATGAAATAACCTGAACGTCCTCTCCTCACTATCGACTAATCAGCAGTGGCGAGGCCTTTGCCCTTCCAGCGGCCGAGTGCACTGCAATGCCAGAGTGACTTTGAAGACAAGGGAGGTTGGTTCATTCAATTATTGTGTCCTGATGATAAAATGGGAAGGTGGAGGAGGGGGGGGGGGGGTTAAAAAAAACATAATGGCTTGATTAATTTCCTTATCACGGTGAGCACAAAGAGTAATTACAACGAAATCCATCGCTAGGTGAACGACGCATCAATCAAATTAAAGCAGTCTCCACTCGGCAGAAATCACTTTCAAACAGACCAAACGAGTCGATTTGGCTAAGAGCTCCGCCCTCGGGTCAGGGAAGTGATGCCTGCGAACTGTTCACGCCAGCCAAAGGTTACCACTGTGATTAGAAAGCTCCGAACACGTCGGAAATATTAATAGAAATTCTGTAGGAGCAATTACAGCGTCCAAGGGAAATGTTTTTTTGCCTAAAGCCTCGACTGACGCTCGTGACTGGCTTCTTCAAACCAGCAGGGAAACCGTGTGAATGTGGAGCTGCCTTCAAAACTCAATGCATAATAACACAAGAGGAACTCTGTGACCTTCAATCACATTCCACGACCACTTCGCACACAAAGACACGTTCACAAGGTTCACAACTTCCTGAGAGCAACGATTACATGACACTGAATTAATGGTGTAGTTACATGAGGCCAATATTTCACCTCTGTAAGGAGGAGCTTTGTGTCGGCTGGAGGAACGAGGCCGAACCGGTTCACAGAGACTTCACCAACAAGATCAGGGACAAACGACTCTGTGCCCAAGAAGAATATAAAATATAAAATCTGAATTATAAAACGACATGTGAGGGGCGACTCTTTAAATACTGGACAAAGTTAATATTAATCACTATCGGTCAATCAAAAAACTACACACACACACACACACACACATACACACAGGGTGAGTGAGTTTGCTGTATAGTGCATTACAGTGTCACAGCCTTGGCAACATTGACAGACGTTGGCCACAGAATGTGACCATTACAATTAGAGAGTTATTACTTTATTAATATCTACGAGAGCCAGAACCAATTCAACCAGTGGATATGAGCCTGTTACTTATGTTTCACAGAATAAACGACACAGAAAAGATGTTTATTCTCTTATTTCAAGTTCTATTTATTCGGTTGTATTTGTGCGTTTGTTGTTGTTGAGTAAGAAGACAGTTGTACTGAGGATTGTGGTTATGTTTATGAATATGTTGATGTCACATTGATGGGTTCTTTGCTGCTGTGCTTTCCTATTTATTTCTTGTACAGCCCCAAGTCATGTATGATTTCCTCTTGCCTGCTGTCTCTTCAATGTGGGAGGTGAAATTCAGTTTCCCCCTAGATGGATTCGTATAGATATTTAAAATAAAGTTTATATTTTTGGATTGATGCACATATTAAACAACCGTCAGAATATCAGAACATATATTGTATCAGCTATGGGAATATAACCGTCTGCCTGGTAAACTTTTGCTTGTGTGAGTTCAAGTATAAAATATAAACCTGGGCCCCAGATATGGAGAAAACAGGAGAAAAGAAAGCATTCATAAATAGATCTTCTCTCTACTGCAGCTCGATGGAAACACAAAGCCTGTGGTCACATTTTGAAGGTCTTACACTGCTGCAAATTTATAATCCACTCTTTTGGGTTAGACTTAAAAGAAAAGAAGAAAGAAGAAATTCTTTAAAACACATAACAAAAAATAAACATTAGCAGAGTAAAAAGTCAGAACATCTCATTAAAATTAGATGCTCCTTTCCAGAGTTATGGAAATGATAGCTGTGATGTCAACTGCAGGATGAACCCTTCTGGAAAATAAATAAAAAAAAGTTTAGCCAGTGAATCACAGCCTGAAAAGGCTTCATTGGACATTTTCGGGTCAACCTGCTGGATTCTTTTGCCCGGCAGCTCTTTCTATTTGTCGTCTCTCTCTGGAGAGTAGAACAATCAAATCACGGTGCTATAGTGCTAAGAAACACGAGGACTGATGGTGTTATGGTTCATTTAGCGATCCACTACAGGTTGAGTGGGAACCATGAGGAGTGGGCACAATTGAATAACATCTTAGAAAATGTCTTATTCGATGGGGGACATTTTAAATGTGGCCACACGTGTGTCATTGCCTCGTGGATGCTCATATTCTCCCGGAGTGAGTTCAGGACAGAGTTCAGGCTGCGGCACGTTCCTGTGAGTCGGAGGCTGAAGCTCGGAGAAACCGTGGCACCGCTCCCAATGGCCGCTGCTCTACATTTCACCGCTGGTACAAGCTGCCACTGACCGGAGAAGCTGAATGTTTGGCAAAGTTTATTTCCGAGTGGAGCAGCAGTTAAGTTCCAATGAGCGGACAAAGGGATTTCTTTTTTTTACACACACACATAAAAACAAAGCACGCCAGCAAACAGCTGTATGCACGACGGAGCACGCCTGATTCTTAATTAGCCCAAAGCTGCTGCCATCATCATCATCATCATCATCATCATCATCATCAGCGTTATGCCCTTTGTGGATGCTCTTCCAGAGGCATTTAGAAGAATAGCCCCTGCACCACGTGATCCTCTCGCACCAGACTGTTAACATCTAAACTGGGAGGATTTTTCTCTTTCACGCATCATGAATCTTACGTGTGCATCAATTACTCGCCTCTGAAATGGAGTTAGAAGTGATTAGAGGGTTTTTTTTTGTCATGCGAGGGCAGGAGGGAGGGAAGCGGGCATAGTTGGGTTTAATTAGCAGCTTGTGAGGCACACTTCCTCATTGCACTTCTTCCTGTGTGAAGGAGATTACTGAAGAGCCTTTCTGCAGATGCTAATGCATGTGGAGTGCAGGCGAGCAGCAATCATTGTGCGCCCTGTGTTTAATTAGCACGACCATGACACCGGAGAGGAGCGGCGTGCCAGGAGCAGAGCCTCTGGTTGGTTGGTTGGCATTGAGTTTTGAACAAAAGAGACAAAGAGAGAGTCTTGGAACTTTTCAGAGAAAGAGTCGGATCATGGGAAAAGTCTGCACTGTGAGCAGGGATTCGTTTTCCCCCGGCAAGGTCTAATTTGCTCACTCAGACATGCAGCTGACAGATGAGTTCCGGATTGGAAGATTTTCCACTTGCTCCATTTTAAAATGTGAAATTTTTGGCCCCACGTGAACTCTATTTCTTAAGCAAATATTACCCATCACCTCTCGCTGCACACCTCTCCCAATTACTACAGAGAACAGACAGGACATTAAACTGCCATCTGGTGGGAAACTTAATCAGCCAATTAAAGAAGTAATATCTACCAGCAACTGCAAAGAAAACCGTAAACAACTTGTTTTCCATGACACTGAAGCTAATTTAAAATCTGCTTTGACAGACCAGCAGCCTCAGCTCCGTGCATTAGAACCTCCAGAGCTGCCTCTCCTCATTTCTGCCTCTAATTATCCTCCATCACGTTTCCTTGTAGTCGCTCCGTGGGAATAATTCTCAGCATTAACTGAAGGGTTCCTCCGCACACCTGTCTGGATGCACTGCCCCTCGATGGGCAGACTGGGACCCGGCATTTTGCTATTTCAATCCGGCTCCACCGTCTTAACGAGCTGCTGCGGCGCCCACACTAATTTGTGTCAGTAAACATATCAGGTTTGCAGCCGGCCATGACAGGCAGAATGAAACTCAATGGACCCATCGACACTTTTTGTGCGGGAGAGAGAGCAAGAGGCAACTCCGACAAGATCTGGATTCGATGGTAATTAGAGGAACGGGTTCAGAAAGGGCCAACGTGTTCAATTACGCTTGAGCTCCCATTTCTCTTTTTCTTTTTCTGCAACAGCATCGTCTGCAGCGACGCCCCCTTCACATGTAAAATACCCTGGTGAATTATTCAACAAGGTCTCTGACTATGACCAGATCGTTCCCTCTGTCAGGAGAAGAGAAATTGGACCAATATTTTCCGTCCTGTGGAGGTGGAGGTGTCGTGGTGTGGAGGCAGCAACAAGATGGGGGCCAGTCTCATAAAAGTTATCAAACAACATCGGGATTCTCTGATAATGTTGTGCCTTCATTTTCTGCATCTTCTCGCTCCTGCCTGTTTTTCCACAGTCCACAGTAATATCATTTCAATCAGGCATGTGTTTCATATATTACCTCTCGGACAGAAAATATCTAAAAGCAAATTTGAGGACTGGATTCACCTAATTCAATTTATTATAAATTATATCCCTAAAAATGAGCTGCTTGCCTGCGATGTGAGAAAATGCTGAGAAAACTTTTTAAAGCCAGGAAACAAGATTTGCTCCAAAAAACTAGAGTTATACCCACAGCACCTTCTACAGGAGGAACACTAAAGCTGCACAGTATAAGACACGAATGAAGTTCTAAACCTTAAATTAAGGGACATCTGTCTTTCTCTCCCTGCTCCCCTTATTAAAGTTTTCACACTGTGCGCTCTCTCTCCTTGCATATTGCTTTTTTGGCGTGAAGACAGGAGCAGGTAAACTCAAACCCATGATCCTCCCTTCTGCCACCTACCAGGTGTGGCGTGCCGGCAGATGGAGGCGCAGCGTCAGAACATATCCAGCAGATCAGGCGCTACCGTTTGGAATCTATAAATGTACCAGGAGGGCACCGAGTGCAGCTTCCTGCCGTCTTACTAACTAACTAAATAACGTTCCACTTTAAATCATACGCTCGTGTCAGATCTCTGGGCTTGTTCCCCTTTGTTTATGTTCTGCTTTCACCTTCTGTCTCCGTCTATTTGAGTCACTTCCAAAAAGATGAGTGTTGTGTTTTTGCGATGATCACAACCTGACGGCTGCTCCACGGGCCTCGGGTGTCACGTCCTCTGTGTAATCTCTCCATTTTTCCATTTCTCTCTCTCCAGCCCTACTGGGTTCCATTCTTTGTCCCTCGCATTGTACTTCTCCCTCCAGTGTCCTTAGAGAAGCAATTGTGGACGATGTCTGGAGCAGAAATCTCCCAGCAGTCTTTGCATCATCTCCTCCAGTGTCTGGCAGCCCACAATGTCCTCTCCTCACACACAGGGAATGATCCTCACTGTCACCGCTGACACTGATTTGCGGAACGACCATGCTGCCCACTCGACATGACCGTGCGTGTGCATATAGACGCATGTGGGAGTGTGTGCAGGCGTCTGTAACATGTCACTGTTGGCTGTTTAGGACGCTTGTATTAGCTTTGAAGACCTAGCTTTCACATGGGAAAATAATCCTCTTAGATACGGAGCAGGGCATTCAGAATGTGATGACTCCACCGGCCTCCATCCACCTCCCCGCTCGATGCTAATCAGAGAGGGAGATAAGAACTGCTCGTACAGTGAATTACAATCAGAGGCCTCGTGGCTCTGTGGTTTAAGAGCGGCCACATTTTTTAGTTTTCGGTCATCGCAACTGTTTATGAACAAGAACAAGAAAGTCTGCACTATCTGTGAACTTTAACCTCTTCCCTCTGTTTCCGTTTGTCAGTGCTCAGACAAAAACCTGTACCTGGGCCTGAAGATCGGTTCTGAGATCAAACAGGTTGATTTCATTTGATAATGGATCCGTCAATTATGCTCCAAAACTCAAAGGGTTTTACGTGTCCATTAAAGGTCAAGGGAAATTGATTCACTAGATCTATTATAGAACCAAAGAGACAAACAAACAACGATGAAAACTCTTTGGTGGAGGAAATAAACATTGTGGAGAGAGAAGGTGACAAACAACAATGGAGGGAGCACCAACGTTTTTTTATAAACTGGGAACAATGGTGGGGGAGGAACGAGGAAAGATCGCCAGTGCATCTCAAGAGGGCACAATAACAGCAAATTGAACATTAATAGAATATAAATATTTGAAGATCTCCCTGTCACCATTAAACCAAACAAGTACAGAGAAAAAACAAGGGTTATATGTATCTTAAATGAACAATGCTCCACATACTGTACTTGCTCCTCGGGGGGGGTTCTAACCTGCTCCTGGGTGCTGGAGGTGACCTCGGCTCATGTTGGTACACATCATTATCATTTCCCTATGGGGGGGAAGTGGGGATCAATGAGAGGGTGACCTTCCCCCCCCCCACCCACGCACACCTTCGTCAAAGTCGGATCACAAATTGGTTCATCCCACCTCCACTCCCGTCTGTGTTATTTACAGGGCTATCCGGGGGAGTCCATTACCGTTTTTATGGAGAGGAGGTTCATTGAATTTGCCGGTGACCCAATAAGAAGTTGGGGAAGGATGTACGACGACGGGGCTCAAGGGCAAGTGAATTATTCCATTAGCCTTAATGCAGGGGAAGGAATGAGTCGTTGAGGTCCTGACGACATAACCTCAGTTCCCCGGGAGGAAACAATGAGAGTAAATATGAGGTGACAAAAGGCTCTTTCATGCTTATTCATGGAGGTTTTAATTGATTTCAGTGTCATATTCCTCTGTAAATATGTCCAGTTGTAGTTTTTTTAATAGACTTAATGTCTTGCATATTTTATCTCCTCTGGATTAGGTCATGTTTGATATTTAATTCATTTTACACGCTGCCAAATTCACACAACTGTTTTAAAATATCTATTATTGATGCCACTTTGTTCCATTGTAAAGACTGAACCACTTTAAACCAGCTGATCTGTCCTGACATCCCGTTAATTGCACGCTGGAGACGAACAGGAAACTGTAAATGACATTTAAGCAATCGCAGCCACATGGCTTAAAATAATTGGCTTAATTAAAGAGTCGTCTTATATTTGGCTTAAACCTTATTAAAGGATAATCCTGCTCAAAGTCAAAGGTGGCGTTTTAAGCATTCACCAGGCAGCACAGTCAGGCCATGTGTGTGTTGTACTGTATTAATGTGGATATAATGAGCGACATGAAACTTTAAAGGGACGTGCACACGTGGTCTTGTATCGTAGCTTATTAACTAACTGAAGGAGGGTTCTCAGCTCTCTGAAACATCCTTGAACACTGAAAAGCTCGTATTTAAACAGTTTCTTCACACACTCCATTGCTGGTTCTTATTTCCAATGTTTCCAAATTGTGACAGCCACAATCTTTTAAAAGAAGGTATTTAGGTTGTGAATTTCTGCCTCTGTTCTTTCTGCTTTATTTCACAAGAACCATATTCATTGTTTAAAATTACGTTTTTGCTTTGTTGTGGGTGAGATAGCTCACCTCTTGTGAGACACCCACATTTTAAAACAACGATAGATGCAAAGCTAAATGTTAAGGGGTCAAAGAGTCCTCCACCTCAGAGGACGTGGCCTCTGCATGCAGGAGCTTTAAAAGAGCAGCTTGACATTTTGAGTAATGCACTTGTTTGTTTTCTTGCAGGAAGTTAGAAGCAGCTGAGGGGATTGGTACCACTCTCGTGTTTTTCTGTAATATATAAAGCAACTGCCAGTGGAAGATTGACTTCGCATAAAAACAGGAAATAGGTGGAAACAGCTAATGCCAAGTTCAGACTGTACACGACAAAATTAAAAGTTTAAAAGGACAAGTTGAGCTGTTTCTATGGACAGCTCTGCAGTCTATAAAGTGAAAAAAAATATAAAGTCTTTCTTTATTCTCTTTTATTATGACCAGATAATAAAAAGGTAGCCAGCTGAGATACAATATTCCTAACGCAGAAACTCTCAAGGTGAAAACAGATTTCATCAAGGCAGCAGGACGCACAATGTATCAGCATATTGAATCCTGATCTATTTTGAGAGCTCCCTGAAAGCGTCACGTCTTCATAACATAAGTAAACAGGCGGAATATTATAAATTTTCGCACTTAATATCTTTTCAAATGTGCAGGAAATATCGGGAAATAAGATATATTCAAAAATAATCCCTTAAGGCGTTAGAGAGACATCTGGCGCAAAGCCTGTCAGCTGCTTCAAACGCCGTCAGACGTCTTGACGCCGTGTTTCTTTGTCACCTCGCTGGCAAACGCTTTCATTCCCTGAGTGACTGAAGAGCAGCGACGCCTCAGAAGTGTCTGTAGATGTGAACTTGTATCACTCTCCTTTATCACAGAAATCCTATAAGCACATTTTCCAGAGGAGGAATAACAGCGGAGGGGAAGGGACACCTTGAAAGTGACTCAGGAGTCCACTCTGTGTTCTCAGGGGGAAACTATAGTGGAGTCCAAGATTAAAGGAAGGTGAGTCTGATCCCACAGTGACTTTGAGCAGAAGCAGATAATGAGGAACAAAAGAGGCCTCATGAAAAGTGAATTAAGCGGTAGTCAAAAGTTAACCTCTGTTTCTCTGGATATAAACATTAAAATCCATACGTTTTTACTAAAGACTGCATTTAAAGATGGATGACGGGTCTGCACTTCCTCCCACTGAACAGAACTAAAGCCAAATACCCCCAGTGCAACCATCTAGCTGTTTGGATATCATTGCCGATCGTGATGTCGCAGTATCAGAACCACGCCGCGTAAAAACTGAAACTTGAAATACTTAAACAGACATCCCAGATAACCTTAAAATGACGAATCACAGATGTTAGGAGATTTTAGAAGAATGAAGGTAGCCACCAGGGGGCGCTCGAGATGTCTTGTCTTTGTTTTTGGGGAGCTGTCAGGTCTTCCATCTTTATTTAAGGTTGTAGATTAAAAATAACCTGTAGTATCTATGTTTTCATAAACACAAGTAAACAAGTCAAGTGATAATCTTATAGAACGAGTTCCTACACAGTGTTGACTTTATTACTATTTCATTTAAATGTACAGTATTAAAGATAAAGATAAAGTTTTCAGATGAAGGCTCGGTGACAGGACGGGTCATAGAAGGTCCGAGTTTAAAGCTCACGCAAATTGTGTCAGTAGTTAACAATTAGGACGTGGAAATTGATTCGTTCACACTTTTAGAAGATTGGGATTCTTTCATTTTTGTGCCCGTTTCAGCTTTAACAAGACTTTTGGATCGCAGCGTGCGGCGTGAGTAACAACGTCTCCTCCTGCCACTTTGATGCTCTCCCTGCTTGAAGCCTTTGTCGTGCACACACCTGCTCTTGTTAGAAGAAATCTGGTTATGTGTACACACACGGGTGGAGGAAGAGCAACTGTATCCTGACATCCACACGCCTGCCTCCGTTTCTCAGCAGCACCTTGTATCGTGCTTCACACCAACGAGAGGAGAATTAACACTCTGCCACACAACACATTCACATTCATTTAAAACTATTCCTCATTATGTTTATTTAAATAGATTGTGTTGCTTGGTGTGTCTCCTGTAATGTGTTTTCTGTTGACTGATTCATAATCCATTTCAAACACTGTATTAACAGTTCTATTTACATTGTACTATATAAATCACGGTACCTGTCACTTATCTAAATACAGGCAGAATAAATTCAGGATCCTTGGCAGATTCACACAAAATGTAAATCTCGATAAATCTTTGAAATATTTGCGGAACCATCTCACGTCCCGAGCGATATCGAACCTGTGGGACCGGGGGGGAAGGGGGCTTTGGGCTGGGATTAGCACTGATAGCTCAGGCGGTCATCCACCACCATGACCTCCAGGTTAAGACGGCCCGTTGCAAACTGGCTTTTAAATTTGACTCCTTCCAATCTGACATACTCAACCTTGGCGGCTGTCAATCACCGCGCCCGTCTGGCAGCCGGGCTTGGAAGAGCGTCCTGTCGCCTCGGAGTTTATGAGAATATAGATGGGCTGTCGGAGAGATTATTCCTCCTCTCCAATACCATATTAGCGGCTAATCTCCCGCCTCTCGCAGCCCATTCTCCATGTCAGGTGGAGAGAGGGATGGCGGAGGAGGAGAAGAAGTAAATATATCAGTCACTCCACTCACCGAGAGGAGGGGACGGTCAATAAGACGACTGCCCCTCTTCACTGAGACGTCACAACCAACGGCCCTGACCTAAAACCAACTTTCACAAAAATCTGAATGTTCTTATAACGATGATTTCAATCGCATAAATAAACACACACACATGCAGTTGTTTTAAAATCATGTGCAGTATCTGTATTTCAAAGAAATCCCTCCTCAGGTTGAATAATGAGGCAAATGTTCAGGAATTCAAATGGATCATAAAAACACAGCCTCACTCTCTGACTTTGATTTTGACAATGGCCCAGTGCATTGAGTTTGCCCTTCAGGCCATCATGACAAGGATTGTGTCACCAGTCAGACTGTACTTGTTTACACAAATCATCCCTTGATTGCAACCCCCCCCCCCCCACACACACACACACACCTTGGCAGAGTGTATCAAACAGAATAACGACTTCCTGTCATCAAGCTGTAGCTGGCAGCTCAATACCCATCACATGATATAATGCACTGAGCTCCATTCCACTGCAGTAAGTTCTGAAATCATACCCAGATATAAACAATGTGGGGTTAATGTGGAAGTTGATTAGATGAGGCAGCTGTTCCGCAAACCGCAGTGTATCAGACATTGTGATTTCTGCAAATATGGTTATTTTTCTTTTTAAAACATGTGAATCCTTTGCTCTCGACGCGACGCAGAAAAGGGAAGAACCGGAAAAAGTCAAACCTCTAGCACAATAGTAATAATTAAGGAGTCTTCCAGAGGAATAGGGAGTCGTTGAGATGAGGACAAAAGGGAAGTCGTGCATCGCCCGGGTCGGATCAAAGGGAAATCGTTCAGTTTTGAGCCTCACGTTGTCGTCAGATCTGGTGTTTTATTGCCACGGGATTTTCTTAAACTGTCTTCGGAGTGGAGAGAGTGCTGAGACAAAGCAGTTCCATTTCTCCAACCAGGACCGAGCCCAAGTTTAAATTGAACGCCCCAAAATAACTGTTTAATTACGTGGCGATCAGAGACGCTTTCATGTTTTCCAAAGCAATCATACCCGAGTGTGATAACCAATTCTTTCATTGATGCTAAATGGAAGAAGAAGAAGAAGAAGAAAAAAAAGATAGGAAGGCACTAAAATTAGCTCGTATTCCAGAGACATTAATTACATTTCTTATAACTAGGTGGAATATCCCCAGATCACCCCCGATCCCTCACAGATAAATTTAATTAGTGGACAGACTCGACATGCGGATCCTTCTGGGGCTGGAAGACGTCTTAGTCTTAATGTTTTGATGACGCGGTCAAAGACAGTTTTCCACCACACAACACAGGAGAGCTGTATTGTGTTGCATTATTATTAATTTAGTATAACAGTATTACAGTTGCAATGATTCATTTATTTTCAACGACTCTTTAAAAAACTCATGAATTATTCCATGTGATTATCAATCACTAACAAACTCTCAGAATGTTTTCAATCCTGAATATTCCACACACTCAAACACGTCCCGGTGACTTCCACGTGAACCGAGGGTTGTCGGAGCAAATCTGTCACCGAGCGAACGAGCCTGTGATTCACTTCTTGAACCCGGCCCATAGCTAATGAATCACCGGCACTGGGTATATGACAGATTACCTCTCCGGTATGACGAATAGGACCAAACTCTCAGGGCTGAAAAGTTAATTAAAATTGGACTTCGGAGGACTTGCCGTTGCTAATGACACTTAAACGTGGCTGATTCATTGATTATTTATGGATTTACAAGACAAACATGACAATATGTGTGCGATAGATTGACGGCACTCCACAAACAAGGTCTCATGTTGTGGGAATCTGAGTAGAGTAACACAGGATATAGGATTACCTAAGAAAACTTTTTAATGCTACCATTTTAATTGAAATGCATACATCAGCATGTATTTGGTCATAAATTTAAGTATTGAACAAGATTTTATTGCAATTATCTTCAGTCAGACAAAAGCAATGGATCACCCAACATTGGGTTTTGCTCTCCATAGCATCATGTCACTAGTAAATCAAATAAGAACAGGCTCAACTCATTGTACTGTTAACTAACTTTAACGAACAAGTACTCACTACAACAGGGAAAACCATAACACCATGAATTAAATGGAAAAATGAATAATTCATATAACCCTCCGCTCATCACCCCTCCCGCCTGACTGGTTCATCATCAAACCTCTTTATCTACTCCCCTGGAGGATTCATCACGAGTGCCGGTGGTAAACTGCATCTGCAAAGTCATTTCCACACTCAGCCTCCACAGCAGCCGAGCTGATTACAGTGACCACGTTCAACATATGTCTAATGACTGAGCAGCTCACACGGCTGCTTCCCCAAAACTTAATTAAGGAAAGAAATGAGCCATTCCCAGAAGCCGGAGCAACAGAACCAGTCCTGCCAGTTTGCTGATGTGATGTGAAAACTTTAAGTTTCTCTGTAGTCTGCAAATATTAAAAAACTGCAGGGACGATACTTGTGGTCATTATAGTTTCTGAGATCATCCACTCATGAAAGACAGAGAGGTTTGTTGTTGGGTCTTTTCAAAGATTGTGACATGTTATCAAACCTCCTCAGAAGAAGAGCTCCAAGTTTGCTGAAAGGATCATAACTCCTTCCTCCGCTCGCTGTGATCCGGCCTGACAGGACAGGAGATTTGGACTCTACTTCCTTCTCTCTCTGGGAACAACGACAAACCTGTCAGCTCCATTTGTCATAATCAGCTCTCAGTGGGATGCGTCGGACCACCGGGATGTCACTGGGAATAACACTCACGCTGGGAAGTGGCTCAGTGGGAAGATGAGTCGTTGAACAATGAGTCTGTGGCCTCTGCACGGCTCTCTGCCCGGCTGCACTCTCTCTCCTCGACCTTGATGTTACCCTTCACTTGGCAGCATCTTCCCCACCCCCCTGGGATCAGCTTGTTTCTTGGCAGTACCTGATCTAGGTTTGTCCGACGTGGCTCTGCAGAGTTGAAATTTGACTTAAAGCTCAATATCTTTTCTCCGAATGCGACAGCAGAGACACCAGCTCGTTGTGAAAGCTGCAACATTTAAGAAATTAATCCCTGAAATTCTGCACATGCAAAACGAAAATTTTTGTTCGCGCACCCTGGATCAGTTTGATTCATCACAGACCAAAATGATAATGTAGACATAAAAGACTTAGAATGTTGTTAGAGTGTGTTCAGACAAACTATTGCAGCAAAAACAAAAGCGCTCATTGGCGGATGCAGATCTGTCCGGCGAGGGTTGGCGAGGGTTGTGCTTCTGATTTTGTTGTTGTGGGAATGAAAGTTGCACAGAGCTTTTTTTGGGGAGGGTGAGGTGCACAGCCCCCCCCCCCTCCCCTGCCAGGAAAATGCTATATTGACACACGGCCTAACACGGCTAATAAGCTCCGATAGCCTCTCCAGGGTCAGATCTCTGCAGCACTCGCGGCCGGCGCTGTCAGGACCACTCGCTGATGACTAACTGCACAAAGTCATGGGCAGTGGTGAAGTTCTACCAAAGTGGAACATCAGCGCTTAAGTTTTTTGTGCAGATTTATTCACAAGTGCTTTTAAAAAAGACAGATTTCCCGTTTTTTAAATGTGAGGCTGCAACTAAAACTCTGAATTTTCATGTATTTAATGATTCTGCTCGGCAAACCTGGGAACAACAGGAGTCTTTTTACATGTAACTGAACTGATTCAGCCAAACAGGAGCTATTTACTGTGACGGATTAACTGAAGTGACAGAAAACAGACTGAACCGGGGGTAATGGACATACCTTCCCTCTGTGATCGTGTTAAACTGTGAAGGGTGCTCCACTACCCATGACACTGTGTCCCTGTTACATTAAAATCTTCCTTGAGCGGCAATAACTACACTAATGAATGGCTGTGATACCCTGGGAGTGTCCTACAGTGGGAGACGCTAGTATTGAACAAACAGCCCGGCCAACCCCCTTCGATGTAATACAGTCGTTTTACTGCAGAAAGGCAGTTAAATTATATTATTGCTTTAAAAAGAGAATGCATAGGAAATTAATTCTCAAAACCTGTGGGTCCGTTTTTATGATCACATCAGAACAGTAAAGCACAAAGCAACAAATCTGATTCATGATTAATAAGTGAATATTGAAAATAGGAATAATAACACAATAAAGCTAAATGTGAGGATTACTGAACCGAAATCGTGTGAAGTTTAGAAGTATAAATATGAAATGTAGACATTTTGCGGATGCTTGAAATGTTTCCAGTGATTGATGGAAAAGCTGTTTGATCGTGACAGTGTTCTCTGATGCAACAGCCCCACAAGCCTTTGCAAGAGAGAAACACAAAGTAAACCTGGAGTGAACCTTAAAGGTGTCGCAGTTCTGGAATGACACAATGACATTTCGTGTCAAGAAGCTGAAGGTGAGAGCAGAGCGGAGGAAAGGGAAAGGGGAGTGATGCCGCCAGCCAATTAGTTCCTCAGCTCCCGTCTCCCATCGCATTTGTGACATCAACATTGCCGCAGCTTGGGCCCTTAACTCTGCATCAGTTATGCAAATGGTGGCAATTTCGCATGAATGGCAGATTGTCTTTTCCTGAAATGAGGATGGGCAGGAAGCGAGAATGAGAAATGGAGGGAGGAGGCTGCTGCGACGCGGGAGCCAGTCAACCTTGAAATGATATAATTTGAGTGATGAGGAGTTGACTTTGATATGTTTGCATTTTAAATAATGGAAACTAAGACCGCTTCAGGGGTCCGGTTATGAATAAGTAGCATACTTGGCAGAAGGGAGGGGGGGGGGGGGGGGGGCAGTATACCAACAAGGCTGCCAGTCAGTCACTTAAAGGCAAAAGCCGAGGCTGAAGTTTATTGTCTAAATGTGTGCTGGTTTGTGTTTATGTGGACCTACAGTAAACAAGATGCTCCAGGGAGGTTTCTCTGACTGCAGAGTTAATTCAGGTGCCGGGGGGGGGGGGGGGACTTCAGCCTATTACGTTGGACTTTTTTTGATTTTCCAATATGCCAACTCTAGGGTATGTATGCATACTTAATGAGGCCTGGCTCTCAGCCTACTGTCATTCTGAGGGATCGTACTACCTCGTGGCGCTTTCTAGTTGGATTTGGCAATAACTATCTGTCTACCCCCCACACCCCAGAGCACCACTGATCTTGTTATGATTATGACTTTTCAAGCCAATACATATTCAGAACCCATCACATTATACTATATATGCTGAGGTGGTTACACAGCTGGGAGTTGTCACAAGACTTTGTGGTTATTTTATGTTGTATGTCCACTTCAGTTAATAGCAAGATAACCATACAACATATAACTCAGTAGAGGAAAGCAAACCATTTTTGGATGGATGCTAGTAAGAACAAGAAGTACACAAGTATGTATGGCGCTATAAATAAACAGTAAAGCTGGGCATGCAGTGTGATTTTAGAGATGTTGTTTCTAAAATCCCAACTCTCAATGTTTCAGTAGATGCAAATGGCTGCTGACACCGTACAGTGTTCGATCGTCAAGGTACAACCTGACTACTCACATTACACTGTACGCAACCCGACAGCCCCTCCGGACCCGTCTGGCTGTTGTCAAAGAAGAAGAAGTCCATGTGTATTTCCTTTCACAATGCTAACAAGAGAGAAACGCACTGCACCGTCCATCTGTGTCCATCTGTGTTCCCCAAACACAACTTTAAAAAAACATTTTCTGTATAGGAGAAGAAGAAAACATCTCTCACAAGTACAACTCTCTGAAAACTAGGCTTCAACTGAGAGAGCTTGAGGATTGTCGAACACATTTTCGGGACAAATCCAAAACAGCAGTAACCGTCATATATCAATGGTTGGGTATTACTATATTTGGTAATATGATCCCCTTTCTGCTAAAGTATTAACTGCTGAACTGAAGAATCATGTACTGGTACAAAATGTCTTTTGATAAGCCATCCAAAATGTATACGCTTGCAGAGCTAGTTAACTTGTAAAAAGTTAGCAAGCCAGCTAGCTTGGGGAGCTGCAAAGCGTGTTAGCAGTTAGCCTGAGAGCAACAACAGTTTGAACTGACCAAGCTCCTCAAGCCACATTTAGTACAGAAAAGATTTGTATTCATTTTCAAATCTAAAGGGTGTTTTTCTTTGAGCAACAAATAATTGCAAAAAAATAAGCCTGTAAAGTCAAACTCATCAATTTTAGCATTTATGTGAAAAGACGATCCAAATAGGCTTCAAGGAACAATAACAACCTATCATTATTATATATTAAATTAGAAAAACAAAGACCCTCGTCTGACTTGCTGATGATTCCCACGTGTTTTAGTTTTTCCTTCAGCGCAGCTCGTCGATCTGTTGAACTTGAGAGTCGGCTCGTATCTGTTCCCGTGTCCGGAGACGACCCCTGGTTTGTGGAGATCAAACAGGTCGTAATGAGGGAGCCGTCCCAGTCCAGCCACCACTCACTGGTAATGAATCGAATAGGTCATCTCTTACTGCCTGAAAGATTTACCAGCGTCACTGTCATGTCGAGTCGGCAGAGGACAAAGGACTTTCACCTTCTCTCTCATCATCTTTTATGAGTTTATTCAAAGCTGTACATTAGGTGCCTTCATGTAATTCAATTCCCTTTGGTAAAGGATTTCTATTCACGGGCTGGAATGTGATATTCAGTCAAATGTAATAACCTCGGCTGCTCCAGCGTCCTGATATGTACAGTCTGAAAACGTAACCTTCTTAATTCTTTATTTCCTTCCCTCCTTCCTTTGGTCGATCACTCTTTCCCTTCTCTCTCACAGACAGATATACAGTAACAGTCATGCTGCACTGCTCTTATATTGATTCCCCCCCTGCCTTCTTATAGAAAATAATAACAATTTCTCCTTTTCTTTATCATCTCTCTCTTTCCCTCGTTCTTGTTTCCCGGAATACAGAAGCCAATTATATAGAGCTGTTTGCTGGATACACTCCGTACACTCGCGTCAGCTTTAACCTTGTTGTTAGGCCCTGGTCTCTTCAGTTTCGAAAAAGAAAAGTAGCCGATATCTTCTTCTTCTTCTTCTTCAGTCTTTGAACAAGGTTAAACTATGCAGCAGCCGAGAGAAAGAGCATCTCATTGAAGTATTCGAGGCAACATCTGTCTGTGTGTGTTACTCACAAACCCAAATAAAGTCTGAGGGCCAGAGCATGATAGGGCCAGAGCTCGTACAGATAAGAAACCCCCTAATGGTGTATGAAAGATTACAGCTCGTGGGTCTGCATCATCCAAAGCACTGGAAACAAATATAAGTCTTTCCATTTCAGAGATGGTTTATAAGCACTGATAATGATTCACGCCCTTTGTGTTTCAATCTGTTTTATTTGTTCTTGTAGAGTGTGAATTTGGCAGAATGACAAGCACACACGCACACACACACACACACACACCCTGCGTGAACAAATAACACAATTTACTATGTTAATGGACTTAAATGCCACGAGTCCTTTTTAAATGTCAGTGCCCTCGAAATTTAAATAAAGTCAGTGCAACCGGGTGCAAAATGGACAAATACTGTGAACAAGAAGAAAACAGCAGATTCAAAATGAATAAGACAGTAACTTTCAGGTAGCGCTGTTGTGACATTGGAATTAAGTAGATTCAGGCGTAAGAACTCCGGCCCAGACAAAGTCATTTCCCTCTTCTCACAACATGTATCTTCTAGTATGACTTATCACATTCTTCCCCTCATGTTAATGTTCAATCAGCATTAGTAAGAACATGTTTGCGTTGAACAGGGCTTTAATAAAAATATAGTTTCCCCCTGTTTTCTTGGTGTCATTGTCAATGTTCAGCATTGGAAAGTCGATGTATTTCAGAATAAAAGTCGATGTATTTCTAAGCATTAAAAAGCTTAGAAAACATGATACATAATAAAATGTTTTATTGACGGTCATGTTTGGGATCTTTTTTACAACTTAGTCCTGAGCCATATGATCTGAATATTTAGTCGTTAGTACAAATCAGAATAACATTTACAAAAGCAATGAATTATACAGTAAATAAAAGTATTTCTTTGTGTGTGTGAACTGGAATGCTTGTTTTAATGACTTCATTTTTATGCTTTGAAATACTTGTGTTCAACGTGACAATGTGGAGAAATGCTCTTTACACTGAATAAATTAGTCCATTTAGTGTTTCACCGATCTTCTACTGTCTGAATAAAGGACTTAAGATTAATGTAGATATTATATATATAGTAGCTTTATTAAATAAAATACAAATGATGAATAAATCCTGCTTCATTCACCAGGCATCAGAGATATAAGTTGGTAATGCTATTCATTCATATTTCATTAACGTACAATGTCGGTTCAGAACAGGGAAGAAAACAATCTACAGAATCCAGAGGAGAATAATTGTCCATAATTCCATAAATAGCTGTTATATAACAATGTCCCGCTCCTCGAACCAGGAAACAAACCAACCGATTGAACTTTTTTACAAAAGCACACTGATATGTTCCACGACAGCAGGTGCAGACAGACTTTGAATCAGTATGAAAGAGGATGGTATCAGAACAGTAATGGTGATGCTCTCGCCACACAAGGGACTGAAAGAAATATTTTTCAGAATAAACAAAGAATCTCTGAGGTGGAATTTTCCCACTGTTGCCTCGCTCACCCTCCGAGCCTCGGCCTCTCTTTCTAAATTTACATTTCTATTTAATAGATGGAGACGTTAATCGTTAGGAACATAAAAGGAGGCTGTAACGCAGGAGGTTGTTTTTTTATTGGTCTATTTTACATTTTATTACATATTGCAGAGCTGTGTAGTGGCAAACACTAAATAAGTGTGAACTTCAAGAATCTGTATATAAAGGTAAATAATGTAGAATTAAAAATGCAATGTCTGAGTTAGACAATGAAAGACTGAGATGAAATTCTATTTAAATAAAAGGTAAGGAAATAAATCCATAAGAACATAACTAGAGCAGCAGTTCTAGGTCTGCAACATGAACAAGAAAAGGGTCTGCTCCTCTGACTGTCCTCACACTCGACCTTCAGATTCCCCTTATCAAGTGTTTTAGCCAGAAACTACAATTTCTAGCCTGCATGAAATGCTACAAATGAAAAGGAGAGGAGCCGGCGTTTGCAGGAGGAAGGAAGTGTGTGTGGTACCCCCCCCCCCCCCCCCCCCCCAAGGTGGACGACCACAGGATGGAAGCTGTGATCCCTGAGGGGAGATTTCACAGCAGCTTTGATGGAAAGGGTTAACGCTCAGCTCCTCGCTCTCATCCTCCAAAATGCTGCTGCTGCTGTTCGGCTCTGGAGGACTTATCATGTTGAAACCACCCCCTGCCCCCCCCCCCCCCCCCCGTATGGCTTTATGTGTGTTCGTCTCCATATGTAGTGTATGTGAATTCCCATATACAGTACATTCACGTGTTTGCACCTATATGAGTCTAGGTGGACACCTCCACATGCCAGCAATACACACACATGTATTTATTGATTGATTTGTTCGCAAAATCCCGTTTTAACTCACTTCCTCCAAGTACGTTGTTTCTTTGTGAGTGAGATTACGCAAAAACCACTGAACTGATTTCCAGAGAACTTGGTGGGTTAGGGAAGAACCCCTTAACATCTTGATGCAGCCTGATTGAGTTTAAGGGATCTGTCAGGCCTTGGCGGAGGCAGCGCTCTACTGAGTCCCAGTTCTACGATATATTCGCTGCCGAAACCAAGATATATTAATATTGGCCGTCTTATAGAGACAAAGTTTGATGGGGAAAAAAGTGTCTTTACAAGTGTCTCTAAAGACTTTACAGTGTAAACATGAAACGTCTTTCTTTGTGCTCCAGCTTCTCCTTTTACATTTAGCTTGTTTCCAAGTCGACAGCTCATAATCAACTCTTCAGAATGTCTCGCTAATGTTGTCTTGGTCGCTCACGATCGCGTCCAACTGCTTTTAATCTGCCAGATGTTCCAGAGCTATCTTTGTCACTCTGTCGCCACATTCTGTTTTGTGTTCTTCAGAGTTTATCTCGTTTTATTTCTATTTATGTTTTTTCTCTCGGCTGCAGCCTCGTATTATCCTTCACGCTGCCTGGCATGATGAACGATGAACGGTATGAAACTGCACACAGATTTGTGTAAGTTGATTCTATTTAGGCATGTTTCTCTATGTGGCTGGAATTGGACGCCTTGAGGGGTTTTGATGCACGGAACCACAGCATCCCGTAACAATACAGAGAATGTGTGTATGTATACGTGGGTGTAAACAGGATCCAGAGCGGTTCCATCGTCTGATTCATAACCACAAACAAACCTCACATCTTTTTATGTGAATAAAGTGAGATTGGTCTGGATTCAAATATCAAAGAGTTTTTTGAGCTCCCACTGGGACTCACTGCTTTCAGGCACAGTCAGTTTCCCTTCGTGCTCAGGCTACATTAAGAATTTATCACAAGTTTACAATCGAGTGCAGCATCATGTCTCCCAGAAATCTATGGATGTTTCGATCCAGCTGAACTAATGTCTCAGCTTGTGATAATGTGACGCAGTGACATTTGGAAAAGTAAAATCTTCCAAAGCAGGAGATATCACCATTTGATTGTTGAGTGGTTGGAATTAATCAGTAACACTTTAAACCTCACCCCTGTCTGATATATTATATATATTATACTTTGTGCTATAGTCCAGGTAATGTCTTTGTTATTATTATAAAAAAAATGGCATTTTTAAAAGCACATTATGAAACTTCTGCATCAAGTGGGTCTCTCAATCAAAACCAATAACAAAAGACCTGGTTTGATGACGTGGGGAAGCAGTGTGGGATCGAAATCTAGTTTTGTAATACAAAGAGCGGTATGAAAAAAGAATTCAAGTTGGTTCTCTTGTATCTTGCTGGTAGAAAGTAATATGAGCCTTCAGTGTTCACTGGAACAGTGAGCGCAGCCACTGCAGGTTGCCATCATGGTGACTGCATGACAGTTTAATTTCCCACTAACACAATACAGCACAGCTAGACTACAGTCAATTTTTTGGAATTACACATTTTCCTCTCACAAATTATTCATCAAAACAATCCACTGCTCAATTTAAAACACTGCTTCAGGCTCACGTAGCCTGGTACGACCAGTAGCCTCCCAGGTGATTGGTTAAACATAACAGCTTTTTAATACAGTTATCGTCGTATGATTGTCCCATTTGGACTCTCGTGATTGCTGTCTCCTTTTCCACAATACCAACTTCTAACTATGTTATTGAATAACTCGTTGAAAACCTTTCGAAACAATTCTTATTATTATTCAGAGTCAACTAGAAGAGAGATGATGGTATGCATTGGGCCGAAAAATGGGTTGCTGCAGGTGACTATGCTCATGCAGTACGTGGCCTTCACCATTTGATCGATGACAGATTCAATGCCATGGGGTTGAAGTACTAAACCACATGTGATGTTACCACCAGTAGCTACAAATGTCGTCCCATCGACCAGGACTTAAATCTTCCAGAGTGTATCAGTAGCAGGTTTTAATCTGGTTCGACACGATGGATTTGCCGTGCAGTAAATCCATATCAAATATAAATCCAGTCCACTAATTAACATCGCCGCTTCAGCTTCAATGCTTCTCTCATGCAAACCCTGCATCCTGCTATAAGCCCTATAGGTGCTTAGCCACAGAGTCAGTAGTTGGATTCAAACGGACTGGCAAGTGTGGGAATCAATATCACATGTGAGCCTGTTTGGGTGATAAGTCAGATTCCTGCAGGCAGAGTCCCCATCGTCTCCGTACTCTCCTGTCGGCGTGCCTCGGCAGCTGCACGCAGTCATATGACACCGACACATTCAACGCACACGGAAAGATACCGAGGACGGAGAGAGATACTGATGTAAGGAGAGGGAGAGAAGTTGGGTACAGATAACTCAGCGATGAACAGAGCAGACGTGCAGACAGAGAGATGTATAACAGCTGACAAAGCCCTCGTCCATCACTAAATGATGTTTGTCATTCTTTCCGAGGAGGAGGAGGAGGAGGGAGGAGAAGGAGATGCATCGTCCCAGTGGGAGCTCTGACTGTGACTCCATGATGTCTTTGAGACCAGAGTATATATCCTCCATTCATTCATTCCCACTCTCCTGTGTGTGATCGCTCATGTGTGTATGTGAGGGAACTGATGTGTGCTATCGTGCGTTACAGGCCAAGGTGATCAGGACAGAAAGTTAAACCCAAGACAGAATGTTGACAGAAAAACAAAACCATCTTCTTAAAGGATGAGGATATGAAAGGTTATATAGGAAATACATGTGAGCCTGAGACACCATGACTGTGGAGAGGAAGCGAATGAAATGCACAAAGCAAAGCAGCAGCAGGTTTAAAAGGTTTGTACATTTATAAACAAATATTACACTCTAAAGATCATCCATATTAAATATCAGATATGAGCACAGATTTTGCAAATGTGGTGAGAAACCATAAGACAAGTAGATGAAGCTACTTTGCCCGGAAACAGGGACAAACAGACGCTTCTGCCTCTTTCTTAAGAGCGACATTATCACAACCTCCTCAACTGTCACGATCTTTGTTGTTGCACAAAAGTTTTGTGACTGGACATTTCAGATCCATAACATACTCAACACTTTCCTTTTTTAATGCATAACTGAAGCTTGTATATCCCCACTAATGATGTCAGAGTACAAGCCTCCAAACTTCATCCACAGAACTGCATCTGCCTCCACACACACACACACACACACACACACAATTTGCCTCCTCCCTTGCAGTGCACTTTCTGCAGCCTGCCATCTGCCACAGAGTTGGACAAGACCCCAATTACATGGCAGCAAAACACACACACACACACACAACTCTACACACACCGCTGCATATTTAATGAGGAGCCCCCCCATGAACAAAACAGCTTGCAGGGTTATAATGGCTTCGAGCGAGGCCCCACCCCGCTGCACCGAGCAAGTGAACTCCTCCCCTCCTCTGAGTGACTGGCCCGAAGAGGAGGAGACAGGGAGGACAGAGGGAGAACAACAAACTCTAATTACTCCTCTGTGGCTCACGGGCCCCTCCAGCACTTTCGATTCAGGAGCAGGAGCGAGGGAGAAGGAGAAGGAGAAGGAGGAGAGTGGAGAGGAGAGGAGAGGAGAGGCGACGCCGGTACAAATGGAAAAAGGACTTGTGCTGATTGAACATGAAACATCTCCCTGTGGCTCTCCGTCTGTCTGCTCTCTTCTCTGCCTCTCTGCTCGTTGGACATAATGCCCCCCCTCGCTTGCACTGCAATTGTTCATCACCCCCTCAGTTATCCACAGTGAATAACAATGTTTCCTCTTGCAGAGAGAGAGCGAGAGAGAGAGAAGCAAAGGACCGAGCCTAAGGCCATGCATTCTGATGGTCTAAGCATTCCCCATCCACTTTCTGCTCCGGCAGAATCAACAGCGCATCGAGGAATGGAGGGGAGGGAGGGAGTGAGGGAGGGAGGAATGGCTGAACCTTCTCCTGCATCCGTATTCTCTGGGTGTTGTGTTTGTTTGTTGTGTTTTACTCATTATTTACAATCTGTATCACCCAAAAGTCCCGGTGCGTCTCTCTCCCTCCTGCAAATACACAAAGAGGGAGAGCAAGAGGAGGGGGGGGGTCTGTTGTCTTTCACAAACGGACCCGGGCGAATTATCCACATTACGTCTGCTCTCTGGGGACGTTCGCTCTTGCCAGCTTCTGCCACGGCGCCGTCATCACCGTCCTCACTGTCAGCCGGACCGTCCCCCGTGGAGAGGCCGAGCCACTTGAGGATAGCTAAAGCTGAAGAGACAGCTGCCCCCCCGCCGCTCCAGAGTATCCAGTTATTTTTAAAGAAGGCTGCTCAGTTCATGGCAGCCAGCCACATTACATTTAATTTAATCATTTTTTTTTTATTGGTTCATTTGCTGTGTTTAAATTTTTAGCCACTTTTCCCCCAAACTGATTTTAATGGTTGGCTGACAGTAGAGAATTGGGGCTGTAGTTACTGGGTTAGATGAAACAAAGACATATTCCTTCATATTCCGGAAACAAAAAGTGTTTTTCATTATATCCCACCAGCTAATAAAAACCATTACAACCAGGCTATTTGCAGCATTACGGCCCAGCTGTAACCGAAGCCATTAAAGACACATTATCTGCTTCAGCGTGTCTTTCTGCCGCCTGTGCTGATGTCGGATGAAATGGACCATTCTTATCCTCATTAACATAGCTAATTTCACATAAGAGAAGGTTGATAGCGGGTGTCAGAACCATTCAAAGGTCACCCAGGCAAGCCTCTGCATTCCGATATGTTAGTATGCCCAGTACAAATGTGCGTGTCTGCGAGTGTGGTCAAGTGAATCTTCCACCAGTCTGAATATTAAGATTTTTCTCGAATAAGAAGCGGTGTCACTGATGGGGATGTGAAGACAAACGGAGCCGGGGCGTGATCCCAAAACAGAACCAGTCGTCAATGGCAGCAAACGATGGTGGATCATTTGGACGGGAGCAAAGAGGAGGAGAAGAGGGATGAGGAGTGGAAAGGGCAACAAATGTTCATCCGTCCCCGTCCTCCCGTCCGGGGGTGATATAGCTAACCTTTGGACGGGGCAGGTGAAGAAGGTGAGGGGCTCCTTCATCATGGACAGCGGCACAAAGCCGTGTCACAGGGAGAAGAGGGAGCATGTCTGACTTTAGAGGCATGAAGACGCTGTGTGACCTTTAAAGGGAACAATTAACTGAACGTCACATTTCTCACGCCGGCTGTGTTTGGCTACATGTCACGTGTCCGACCGCAGACACACAAACGTAGAGGGAACATGTGAATGTGTACAAACGTTCATGCATCTGGGCCAAGACTGGACTAAAGCTGGAAACGAACAATTCACTGTAGATATGAAAAGACACTGAAGAGAAGTTAATGTGCTTTGACTTGCTCAACTGACCTTTTAGTAAATATCATCAACTTCCTCTTATTAAAAGATCGGATCTGGACTTCTCTAAGAATGATTCATGTTGAATTCGAGAACCTCTGGGCTGTGACAGTCTGAAGCAGATACAACAGTTAACATGATGGAGAAGGAAGGTTTGTAGGTTCTGGCCAATCACAGCTGGACAATAGAGGGCACCCGGGTGCCGCCCCACCACCCTCTACGTCAATCTTCACTGAATAAGCCCAATATACAGTATATATTAATTTAAAATGAGAAAGATAAATATATAGTACAGTGTATAATCTACAAATAAAAAATGCAGTTACAAATGTTCTACCTTGTCTAAAGTTACTGGAAGGTTTTCCATTTCCCGCCTGAGAGCTTTTTTTTTCCTGCTCCCGAAGAGCATTGAATGCTAGCACCCAACAGGTGGCAGTAAAGAGGACTCGTCCCACGAACTGAGCTGTATGCAGCAGAAAGGTCACAACACATTTACAGATATATTCTTAGTAAAAGGATTCAGAATGATTTCCTGAACTTGATCGAAGATGGAGACCGGAGTTGCCGAGAGTCTGAACTGACAAAAAACGCAGGAATAGAAATCTGATGTTCGAGAAGAACATTGCAAGAGAAGGTCAGAGTCAACGATTTTCATCCTGATCATTGGACATCATGACCATTTTAACTGTCACAAACACAAGTCACTGTTGTAATATCTTTATACTCTTTTTCTAGATTGTTTTGCATATGCATATACTGGTCTAGCTCCCCCTCTGAAGTAAAACGCTCAAGTCACCACTGATTCTATAAAAACAGCCTCATTCTCATCAATCCCTCCACAACCTCTGTTCCTCAGTTGAGTTTCGAGCTCAGAAACAAAAGCTTGTCAACCCTCGACAACACAGCTGGATATTCAAGTCAAGTAAAAACCCAGAGAAGGTAGAGAACTCACTTGGCCACCCTGGTCCGTGCGGTGATGCTGGCCACGATGACGCTCTCCGGTCTCGGGGTGGCCACCGCCTTGAAAGTGCCCCTCCAAAACTTCTCAAAGAGCTGCTTCTCCTCCAGCTGGTAGAGGCCGGCCGAGCTGCCCTGCGATCCCAGGGAGGGAGCGGGGCCACAGGGGCCACAGGGGCCGAGCGGCAGCGAACACGGGAGCTCCATTTGTAGTTCTCCAAACCAAACCGGCTTCAGATCGAGTCTCTACTCACTCATGGACAAGATAAGAAAATCCCCCAGCTCCACAGTCCCGGTGGTTGTTACACAGGAGCTGTCCAAGTACTGAATGAAGCCGTGTGGCGAGCAGCGTCTCTTTGTGCTGCTGCGTCCTGACCGAGCCGCGGGTCAATGTGTCAGCGCGTCTGTCTGCTCTTCACTGGGGCGAGGGACAAAAGCTGACCCTCTGCCACTGGAGCCTGGGTATTGTTCTCCAGGATGAGGGAAGGAGGGGTAAGGGGAGATTGTGCTACTCTCTCTCTCTCTCCGCCTCTCCTCCTCTCACATCTGCTGCTCTTTGGGATGGGGTCTGGGTTGGGGCGCCGGGGGTCTGAGCGCTTCTTCTCCTCCTCCTCCTCCTCCTCCTCCTCCTCCTCTTCCTCCTCCTTCCCCCCCCCCAGCCTGTGCGCTCTCCGTCGGCAGCTTCACACAGAATCAGGCATCACCCGGGGGAGACGAAGCATGGTTTCAGTCCTGGACAGTGGGAGACCAAGTGGTGTCCTGGTGGTTGGAGTGCAGTGGGGTGTGTGTTTGTGGGGATGAGTCCACGTCCACGTGCGGCTGGTCGAGCACGGAGCAGGTGCTGAGGGACGAGTGGTGGCGTGTCTGAGGAGGATTGTGCGTCGGAGGGTGTGTGAGTGTGTGAGTCTGGGAATCGAGTGAGGAGCTCAGCTGAGAGCGGCTTGTTTTGTGTCTCTCAGCCTCTGACGTCAAAGTCGGGGGCTGGACGCAGGGGAGAGGGACACCTCCTGTCATCCTCGCTCGCTCTCTCTCTTCATGTCTCTCTGTTACACTTGTCTCACTCGACTGTTGACTCAAGGTTCAATTCTCCTCCTGTGGCTCCATTAGTTCCTCTTTCTTTCTCTTTTATTCTATTTTCTTTCATCAATCCATGTTTCTTTCTTTCATGATTTTTTTTGTTTTACATTTTCCTTTGTCTTTCCCTCCCCCTTTCTTTTTATAAAAAATATTCCTTCTTTCGTGACTTTGATTTTAATGATTCTCTACTCTTTCTTCCTGTTTCTTTCATTTTTAAATGTTTCTTTCTTTTTTTATTCATTTTCCATTTTCAATGTTTTCTTTCTTTCTATCTTTCTTTCTTTTCCACCCTTTAGTTCTGCCTTCTCTTTCTTCCATCCATCCATATTTTTACTTTTATCATTCCTTTGTCACTGAGTAGTAGAGTTGAAGTGATTTATAAATGGATCAATGTGTTTTTCTCTGATTTCAGTTTCTCCAATGTGATGATTTGCTGCTTTTCTCTGTTTTATATCATTTCAAACTGAACATCTTTAGATCCCAATGACTGGATAATGGTTTTGAAAAGTTCTATAACTCCCTGTAATATATAATTTTAGTTTTTTGACAAACAGCTTTGTCACATAATTCCCTTTTTTCTCTCTGTTATATTGAACCTTCTTTCACGACCACATCACTATTGTTGATGGTGAACCAATCAGATTTTCTGTTAGGACCAATAAACATTTTTGTCACTATCACTGTGTATGATGACATCACATCTCTTTACACCTGTAGCTGCACAACGGCTGAAAGGAAATTAAGATCTTTATTTGTGATGCTATTCTTTTTCTTTTTCTATCCCCTGAATACATTGATACGTCTCCTCTACATGTAGCCTGCAGGATGTTGTAAAGTCTTTCTTGCACTCTTGTCCTCTTGTCTCACACTCACACGCACACGCACACTCACAAACACACACACACTCACACACACTCACAAACACACTCACACTCACACACACACACTCCATCAGTGTGCTGGACAAAAGGCCGAGTAAATCAGCATAACAAAAGGCCCGGCTCTGTAAGGACCTACCGGAGCATGTGGCTGACACAGCCCTCCCCCGGGGGGTTTTCAGTTCTTCTCCTGTCTTCAGATACTTTTCTTACTCTGCTGCTACACTTCTAGTCTCCTCCCCAGCTCTACCTCCTCTATCTCTCTGCTCTTCTTCTCGCCGTCTCTAATGCTCCATATCATCCGCTGCTCTAACGTGAGGGACCACACTTAGAAATCTTGTGAGGGATTATTGATGTGGGTAAAGCTACTAGAATGTTTAGGCTACATCAGAAACGTCTGTGTGATTCTTTAAAGAATAAAATGCTATATATAGACGCCTGGCGTTGCTTATAAGCTGTCACGTGAAGCCGCTGACTCAGATACTGGATATCAGAAAGACACCGTGTAGAACAACCTCACTTTTGGGACACTAACATCTTTTCTGAAGAGGCAGAGGATTGCTGCTAAACTAACTTCAAGGACTTTATGAATTCATTCATGCTTAAAAAACACTAATCTGTGTTATTCTCGTATGTTTTTGGCTCTGTGTGAATGACTTCAACAAAGGGTTGTACATTTTCAGTTTGCACACATCTGCTGCTTCAAGATTATGGCAATTTTAGAAGCAGTTCTTTTCCTCGTTGATTTGAAACTAGTTTTTATAAGTATATGTTATATATTCCACACCTCTCACAGGCTACTTCAACACCTGCTCCAGCACCTGCCAGGCCTGCAGGGGCTGTCCACCCAGCGGTGAGCTTTCTAAAGGACACAATACGTCCACACAACAGCCTGTGCAAAGGACGCCCCTGACTCGCACCCCCGCAGGTCATAAGACTCCTGGATTAATAGTGTAATCAACCGACAGTAAATAAACTACTTTTATAATCAAACATAAACATAAGCAACACACACACGCACACACACACACACACACACACACACACACACACACACA
This sequence comes from Platichthys flesus, assembly GCF_949316205.1. Lineage (NCBI taxonomy): Eukaryota > Metazoa > Chordata > Actinopteri > Pleuronectiformes > Pleuronectidae > Platichthys > Platichthys flesus. The sequence goes on from NC_084947.1 coordinate 3,689,272, forward strand.
CACACACACACACACACACAAGTTAGCAACCTTCACTATTATTATGACATATTTACTTGTTATTATTAGGTCTTTGTTATGAGTATTCCTATTTTACTCGATTTTTGTCAAACATTTAGTCTATTACTGCATTATTACTAATTTATGGGTAATATTAGATCTTTTATTACTTACTTAACTATTTTGATGTGTAAGTTTTCACACAATTACACTAGTATAGCCTGTGTGAATAGTTACGTGAAATTAACCTCTGTTACCAAATCGATGGCCAAATTGTGAAAATGTGACTGTGTTATTTTTAGTTTTGTAGGAACCGGAGAAAACTTAAGCTATTTTATGTACTGGGGATGTGATTCTTTCTGATGGGGCAGCATGAAAACAACAGCCTGACATAAAGAAGAATAAGAAAGACCAACACAGTAGACAGCAACTCTTGGAATTGAGGCAATTGTGGGAGCCAGGACAAAAATCACAACTTCACATTTCCAATTTTCACCCTATTCTACTGCCTCCATGTCCTTGGAATTCCAATGGTACTGGTGCTCAAACATCTGGTATTGTGACATCCTAAATGCAGATTATAAATAATCACATTACATTAACCGGAGATATTGGTATAAATGAGATCTGTGCAGGATTCTATCTGCATCCAGGATTAACATGGATAATCACATGATATTCCCTCGCTGCAATGTAAACAAGGTGCAGTAAACAAAAGTTTTCACACACTGTACCGACCACGCTGTAATGTGAACTTCTCTCTTTTCCCCTGATGAGTAGTTGTAGGCATGGGCGGGAATTAATATCTCCGCCTGCTAATAGATATGCACAGAGACCTAGCGCGGTACCTGGTCGGGATTGATAATGCATATATTAGCTGATAACACGAAACCTTGATGTATGACAATGCCAGCCACTTATGATAAGTGGCTGCTTCATCAGTGTGCTTTGCATAAAGATGTAGCAGAGGAGCTCTCGAATCAAACCACAACGCAGCTCCGGCAAAACACGGAATATGTTTCGTTTATGGTGGTGAATGTCAAACAGACGCTTCTGCTGTGAGACGAAGCCGAGGTTATATTGGAGGGCTGTGCCGGGGGCGCCGGGGTGGACTTCCTCCTGCTGAGTGGTTTTATGAAGTGCCTTTGCCAGCAGAGGTTTTATATGGAAAGTTGAGCTGAAGGACACAACGCTGCCGCGGAAAAAGTAATTAAACTGCGGAGTGACAACCATTTCATGTGTTGGCCTTGGTATTTTCATGGAGAGAATTGCACTTAGGGACAGTAATTAGTTTTGAAGTGATACACAGCTACATGTAGTATAATAGACTTAACGCTGTTCGTCAATTGGTCCAGAACTGACATTTACTTAATTTCCCTTCGGGGATGAATAAAGTAATCTATCTATCTATTTATACGCTCACGGTAAAGACAACACATCAATACAACATCAACACATAACTTAATCTCAGACTGAGGTACTTTGAATCTCGCTCCACAACAAATGAAAAACTTGTTCAAAAAGAAAATGAACTGACTTCTCAAGAAAGCTGGAAGAAGAGGATCTGAGGGGGCTGCAGCACCCCCTACTGACACGGGGTGTAACTGCAGGAAAAATAATTTCCACTTTTAAATTCATAGCACAGCACCAATGAATGCCAAGTTGAAACACAACGTCCTCTGGGTAAGCTGATATAAATTAGCTGCAGACTAGAATGGCTCAGACTCAGTAGAGCTCCCAGGCCCAACAGTTCATTCAAATTCAATCTTTGGCCTGTAACCAGCTTGTGTTCTCAAAGAAGTTCGGATAAATGATCGCACACACGGTAGCGTCCTCCATTTTCTCAGCAAAACAACAAAGCATTACAGAGTTACTCTACTGATGACGAACAAACAAATAGTTACAGACATATTTATATATCCCTATACCTTCAAACAAGTTTCAATAAAAGCAGTTGAGTAGTTATTGCGTAAAATAAACAAACAGACAAATAGCAATAAAAACAAAACCTCCTCGGAGCCGGTAATGAGCGTGAAGTGCATCCTTTCAAACTAAATAACAAATGAGTGGGTTTTTTGTAAAGCAGCAGGGGGAATATATGAAAAGTTATTGGCGAGGCTTGATGGCTTTTCAGCGTCAGATCTCCACCTGACAGTAATTGTTTTTGTTAGAGGAGCTGCATTCACCTTTATGGATTTTTTTATAAAAGTCACAATCTCGCAATCTATACAAAAAGAAAGGGAAAAAGGCAAATTGTTCAGAGACATAATGTTCCTTTCTTTTTTCTTTTTTTACCAATGAGAGTTAAAGTCGATAAGTTTCTTTTTGTGCCGCTTCTGCACACTGATGAATAATAAAAGTTATTCTTGGTCTCTGGTGAACTGACTGAAAAGTTTTACGTCATCCTTTATTTCAAATAGAGAGAAAACAGAGGAGTATTTTCTTTTCAATGCATTTGTTCATTTCTTTTTCATTTCCACTTTGAGCACGCACACCTCCGCATAACTTCAATAGAAGTCAACCACTGGTATTATCTGGGGATGAGCTGTCACTGCAGCATTCAGAGCAGCCAAGCTTACTTTTAAAAAAAGTTTTCATTATAGAAATAATGTGTTTTTCTCTCTCTCTGTGTGCTATGTCACGATTTCAGGGTGTATGAACTTTAGAGTTCCGTTAATTAGCCGTGAAAACTCAAACAAATGTGAAACTTGGAGAAATGGTCAGTAAACAACTTCTGGTTCCTGAACATGTGTGATTCATCTTTTTGTCAGAGCATCTTTTTATATATTTATTCTCTCTGGTTGGATCCTGTGGGTTCTTCTATCGGAGCCGATGTTTCCTTATAGAAAGTCGAACACATACACATCTCGGCTTTAGCTGCACCCACATTATATTTTGCCTCATCATGCATCATGAAAAGGTGTGAAACAGATCATCAAGCTGCAGTTCTTACTTCCTCAGAACAGATTGTACCTGGAGGGATAATATCAGATAAGACTCAATCGTCCGTTCACACAGAAGTTTGTCTTTCATTCACATGCTGCAACAATTACAGCCTCCAGATCAGGAGGAGGGCAAGAGAGAGATTTATGACATGTAGAAAGGTGAAAAAAGGGGGACATTGAATTGATGTTTGCAGACTGTTTTGACAAGTATTCATTTTTGTGAGGATCAATGTCCAACAGCAGATGTTTACTGACTAAATGTCAGAGGCGATTATTGGGAAAAAGAAGAATTAGGTTGAAATGATGCAGGTGTATCGAAAAAATAAAGAGAAGAGAAACAAACACGCATTTTATTTTAAACTCTCTCAGTGATGTTTCAGGGTCTACAACATATATGTAAAGATGGGCAGCTGCCAAAAGTGAAGTCAAAACATCCTGATCGCCCCCTGGTGGCTGGTGGTAGTATATGTTGTAAACATGTACTTTGGGTCCATGCTTTCAGATGGAGCACTAACCAAACTAGAAAAATATATAAAAAATATACGACATGAACGACCTTGAACAACATTTTTGACCTTCTAAAAATGAAGCCGAAAAACATCATGATTGCCCCTGGTGGTCATTTTATGTAGTTCTAATCCCACTGATGTATCTTCCAGTGCTCATTTTCAAGTAAGCGCAGTTTAAATTAGTTACTTGATTGACAGCTGAGACTGAATAATGATTCATTGAGTGAGATTATTGACAGGACCTTAATTCACCTGTCAATCATGACAAAAAATTATTTATTGTAAGTATTTTTACTTAAGTTTGGTTCATGTCCCATCCAATAACATTGTGGAGGCAGGTTCTATGACCTGTACCAAAGCCAGCCACCAGGAGGTGATCTAGATTATTTGGTTTCACTTCTCGGGAGCTGTCATGTCCTCCATCTTTATATGTCCTGATTTTTTTTTTTTACTATTTTCAGTCTCGGATTGACCTCAAGTCAAACAGTATTTGGATCATCCTCTGTTGTATCTGAAAGTAAATACACACATTACACTGTTTGATGAAAGCCGAACAACAGGAGAGTGTTTCATGCACACAGCAGCAGCCACTCAGGGTGTGTGTGTGTGTGGGGGGCCTGGTGTGTTGTTAAACTGAACCCTGCATCATCCAGACACCCACAAATAACAGCACCACTATCTCAATGATGGATTTGTCTTCACGGAGAAGCAGAGCAGATTGATTGGAGATGTAGTGAGATGTTGCTTTACTGAATATTTCTATTAGCATATCATTCAGGGTGTAAATGGATTCCCATCTCCCTATCAGCGCTGTCACAGAGAGAGAGAAGGCTGGACTCGTGTAGGAAAGTGTCTCAGCAGTCAGTCTCTCTGGGTAATTACCCATCATCCTGCAGCTCATAACTCCTCTTCCTCCATCGAGTTGCAGAGATACAATAAAGATGATTCCTCACAACCAGCCTGAATCTAATGTGGCTTAATGCATGTTCAGGTTAATAGAAATATGAAAAGTAGTTTGTTTACCACAGAACGAGTGAAAAGCATCAGAGTGGTGATAAATATCATGGATGCACTGTAGATACACAATCAGGCAATGCTAACTTGTTTTTTATACCTTAATATTTCCTGAGGACATTATCGTAACATGATTAAATGACAAACTACTGTTTAATCTACACAAGCTGTAGATGGTGTCTCCCTCCTCACCCCCCTACTGACACGTGCAAGACTTAAAACTTACTTTGTGTTTGTTGGATTCGCTGTAGAGTTTATGAGACACGAAAAATTATCGTGATTTAATCATCCTCGAGGTAAACATTTGAAATAATCGTGATATTGATGTGAAGTCATATCACTCAGCCCAAATATGATTTCCTGATTTCATTGTGTCATAATTTGTTTGATCTAAATAAGCTTTCGTCTATCGTCAAATACCTGGAATAATCCATAGTTAAACTACGCATGATATTATTTTCTCTCTTCTTCATATGATGGGGAATCATTTTCTGATCAATATAAACTCAATATATTGATCAGACGATTACCAGATAACCTTGAACATAATATTACCTCCAAGATGGATGAAAATCCATCGATGTGTTGAGTTATTTTTCTCACTCACACACAGATTTGGCCAAAATAACACTGCCCGCCTGCTGAGCTGGAAGCTGATCATTGTTGTTTTTGTTTATTGTGGCAGATAAAAAACAAAGTTCTGATTTACATGTATTAATCAAAATTGTTATAGTGGCTTAGAGGTTTGAGTAAACCATGTTTTTATACCAAGTAATTGTGCACAGAGGCACCGCAATCATGATGAACTTGTGCAACAGCGCAGCTCAATTTACAACTTTAGTACAAAGCAGCCATAACTAACTTATTTTAATTTGTGCCATGGCACTAGAACAGGTAGGTGAAGACGAGAGGGGGGGACCGTGTGAAGGAGAGATCAGCTGAACGAGGAAAGGGTACAAGGACTCTCCCGTCTTTCAACATTAAAATCACGAGTCCACATCGGGGAAAATAAACCACAGGGTATAAGACCCGACTGTGTGTATCAGACTTTCTTTCCATGGGTCCCAAGGACACAGGATAACGCTCATCCATGATGATTGTCATGCTGAGCTACACAACGCTGCACCGAGCCCCTGAAGACAAGCTGCCGGTCGGCTCCTGAGCCGCCATCTGACAGGACAGCGCTCGTGTTGTGAGGCTCACGAAGAATTAACGGACTTCAGGGACAAATAGGAGGGGGTCACTTCTGTCTTTGTGTTGTTGTACATATAATATTCAGTGTTTGTGCAAAAACAAAACTGCTGGATTTTTCTCATGTTATTAATGCGTTTATACTTTATTACAGAGCATCCAAGAGATTTAGATATGACTGGATAACACTTTAGTGGTTCCTGTAACGCTACACACCCAGCACGCTCATTAGCATGGTTAAAGAACTAGCCTGTATGAAAGAGTGCAGGGATGCGGTCGATGTGATTGTTGTGTAGCTCGACCTGTGACGCGGCCTTCCAGCCCCTCAAGGCTAACTGCATTATCTATAAATACAGTGGGTAATTAAGACGAGCTGGTAGGTGATGCCTCATGTCTGCTGCTGATGCAGAGAGAGACTCCGTGTCACTAATTATCCTGTTAACTGGTTGGAAAGGGAAGGCTTTGAATATAAAAAGTCATTATTTTTTTAGGCTTTAACAAGGTTTTTAAATTATTATGTTCACTCCTGCAGCTTTGGTTAATTGACTGAACAACATGGGTTCAGTCAACCGGTTACAGGTCAACTAACAGTCGGTGAATAAGAAATTAATTGACAGATCTTTGTGGTTACATGAGCCCATCAACGGAAAATAGAAATAAACACTGACCCATAATCTAATGCCAGCAAAACAAGGTCTGCAGCTACATTTAAATTCTCAGGGGTTAATTGAAGAGTTATTCAACTCATGACCTGACTGTATTTGTTTTGGAGATTGGGGAGTTTCTTGTTCAGTATTTCAAAATTAACTTTTTCCAATTATGTTTCAGGAAATATCTGCTTTATTTAAAAAAAGCAGTATCAATGGATCCTTGTGTAACGTTTGTATACATTTTGTTTTTTATATCTGATGATGGACTGTTTATCGAGATCCACTTCAAATCATCAGACAGGCTGAGACACACACAGTCGCCCAATTGTCTTCTGCCACTAAGCATCATATCTGTGCACTGATTCATACTCTGCCTATCAACCCCAGTGATTCACATAAACGAGATAAAATTAAACACACTGCATAAAAAGGACAATTTAATGAGCTTTAGGCACGGGTAGATAATCCCTGTTCTGCAGCACGCAGCCCATTTAAGTCTACTGCTCCTAAACTTGTCAGAGAAATCCACAGCTGCACGGCAAAGAATTTCACACAACAAACACACATGTCTTCTGTGGAGCTCGGTTTCATAACGTCTCTTTGTTTAGCTTGTTTAAAAATTGCTATCCACACAGAGGAGAATGTGTGGATGAAGATGAAGATGAAGACGGAGACGGGGTGACAGTGATGGTTGGAACAGAGGCAGAGCGATGCATTCAGGGTAAACAGAGCGGCAGACAGAGACGTGGGGTGGCGGGGGAGAACAGATACCTCCAGGCTACACCTTCTTCCTCTCATTCATGTGGCATTCAGACTCTGTTTTGTTTGCCACTGTCTTTATAAAAGGCGAAAAATCAATATGGCCGCTGCTCTGACCCCGGCTCGGGAGAAACCCATCAGTGGATTCACTTACAAGACATGCTGCTCAGGAAGTGAACAGCACGGTGGAGCAACACAAGAAGTTTTCAGATGGGATAGATTAACTGTTGGAGTGAATTGCATTAGATTGTGTAGCCAGAGACTGAGCCGTACACAGGAGTGTCAACATGAAATCTGCAAACAGAACCTGTAACTCACTCCTCAAGGGTCTGATCTGGATCGAGACTCAGTTCACAAAGCAACTTAAATGGATTTTCTGATTGGTCAGATTATATCACGTCTCTATCATAGGGTCACATTCATGTGGGACGTATTTAAAGACCTATTTTACATTACATTACATGTCATTTAGCTGACGCTTTTGTACAAAGCGACTTACATTTTTAGAACACTCAGCATTTCTGAGGGGCCATTTTAGGGGTTCAGTATCTTGCCAAGGACACTTAGGCATGCAGATTGGAAAGAGTGGGATTCGAACCGGCAACCTTCTTGTTGCAGAACACCCGCTCTATCCTCTAGGCCACGCTCTCCCCATATTTGATGTGAGTTCCCATCATGGAGGCTGAGGAGCTGAAAAAGGAGTTGACTGCAGTCATGTAGGAGTAGTTTGACAAAAACCTAGTCACAATACGACAAATCTATGTAACCACCTTGAAGAAGAAGCATCCGAACAACCTCACTCATCTGTATCAACGAAGTTACCTAAACCTAAACAGTTTTCTCTGACTGATGCATTAGAGCAGCTGTAGAAAAAGAATAAAAGCAGAACATATCTGGACATACATAACATAACAGGGATATCTGGACCTCATGGGGCAGAATCGCGGTCTTGATGAGGAAAAAACCTAATTACTGAGGTCCTGGTTGAGGTTGGAGGTAAGGTGTGAATTGTGGTTAGGTTAAGGTTAGTGTTAGGCATTGAGTGGTTTTGGTTAAGGTTAAGAATATGGTGTCCAGACTGAATGGAGGTCAATGGAAATTCCAAATAGGGATAGCTGTACAAACCATATTGTGTGCGTGTGTGTGTGTGTGTGTGTGTGTGTGTGTGTGTGTGTGTGTGTGTGTGTGTGTGTGTGTGTGTGTGTGTGTGTGTGTTATGTCCAGCACCTTCCCGAGATGACATCTGACAGCACAAGGTAAACGTGCCCCCCCCTTCCCGACGAGCAGTCGAGCACAACAGCCTTCGTCTCCAGGACACTGAGCAGCTTGAACAGTTTGAACAGTTTGATGGCCTCAGCTCCTTTCTGCCAATCTGTGATCCCCAAAATATACCTCTGACATAGATCCACTCCCAATACATCCGATGGAATCTGTGGTTTATTCTATCTGTAAAAAAAACGGACTCTTATGCAAGTGCTCCACATTAGAAAGCGCTCAGAGGGCTCGAGTGACCATTGTGCCAGTTCTGTGCACCGAGGGAGGAGAAGAGAAAGGAGGAAGACGATGATGACTTGACTGAATCCACTCTAATTGATGGGTCCCTTTGGCCTGAGGCATGTCTGTGTGTGTTTCTCTGTGTGTGTTTCTGTGTGTGCGTTCGGGCTTTCAGTCAAGTGCGTGCCCATTCTGTGGAGTCTAAATCATTGTAATGGAGCTCTTACGCCAGAAGAACTCACTGGGAGAGGACACTCAGAGAAGATGGCCCCGTAAGAAAAATCATTTCACAGGCACATTCTTTTTTTATATGTGGTTTCTTTTCAAGATGCATCACTGGCAATGAGGTATTCCCTCTCTGCTCAGATGGCCTCTAGCGGCTAGACATCACTAATGGACGGCTTGACAGAGAGTTCCTCACGTCTGTTGCTGCAGTGCGCTGGGGAGAGATCTGATCAAGAAGCTCACTGGTGTTCTTGAGCTGAGTTAAACTGGTCCTCTGCTTATAATGGTATTTGATTTCATTACTTAACACAAGCAACACAAAGGGGTTTAAGTATTGAAGGCTACAGCAGAATAATTGCATATATATTCAGTGTAAAAGGCAAATTATGATGATATACCAATATAATTTCATATTGATGTATATGAGACCTTTACCACAGCTGCCAAAATGAATATGGAAAAAAAAGGCAATAGTGTTAGTTTTATTCCACGTAAACTGTTAGAAATTTCATGTACTTGTGGTACCATCACATTATTTTAATGGTAACTCACACTGTCACACTACATAATTATAATTTCATTTTTTGATTAGCACCCTCTCAGAGACACATTAAATATGATTAGTATGATAAAAAATTACTACTTAGTAATATGAGAAACACAAAACAGCGAATGCCTTTCACACCGAAGCTAATTCAGACGTAGTGTGAAAAGCAACATACAGTAAACTGAAGGCTTGACTCCTGTCATCGGGAAACATTGTAATTTTGTGTGAGAGGTTGTTGTTGTTTTTTTTGGTCTCGCAAACATGTCACAATAATATAATTCAAAACACCATCACAAACTGCAGCTTCAGAAATTAAAGTGTAGTGGAATCAGCAACTCGAGGCCTTTGCCAACTGGGAGAGACAAAACAATCGCATTCAATCATGATGGAGTTTTGTATTTTTCTCCTCACTGCTACTTGAGGCGTTGAGGTTAAGTCAGATTAAATGTTGCAGCAGTGAAGCGAAGTCGAAGGAGGAAAAAGCGGAGGCATCAGAACTGTGGTTTAATATTTGTGTAACTTACGAGTCCCTCAGGAATCACTGGCTGTTGCTCCTGGACTGTGATGAATGAAACTTTTGGTTTGCTTTTCAAAAAGTCTCTTTTTTAAAACAAGATGTATTAAGTTCGGTGATTACAAATTACAATCTTACATAAACGGGTAAACAAACACACAAACACACACTCTCTGTTTGAACGCTTTCACTTTACACACAAGAAAATCGGTTTCCTCTGCATAGAAAGTCTCTGTCTCGCAATCTGGCTTTTGTCTCCCCCTTCTGGCAAAGAGAGTAATGACATAAACATCATTGACGACCTTTTATCACCTTTCTAGCAAGAAAGATAGAAGTCTGTGTTTGTCGTTGCTGTTGATTGCTAATTCTTTAGATTGTAATCTTTCCTCTAAATGCCAAGTTATCAGAGTATCAGAAACTTTTTTCTCGGGTGCTTCATGGTCCGTCTCCAACTCTGATTGGCAAACCAGTCATCAGAACTGGTTTTTCAGCGAAGGAATATTTGACGTACATTATTGTAATATTTTCCTAACTTCTATCAAGTTAGCGAAATGTCACTTAAGCCCTTTTAACTCTGAGCCCTTGCTTTGTTTAATACTTTAATAAGAATACCCGACAATTTATATTTCAAACCACTAATCCTTACGTCGGATCTTTCTCAAGCGAACAAAGACAGAAATTAACCAATGAACAACTCATAAATTTAATTTTCGGAGTAAGACAAATTTGGTGAATGCGAAAGGGTTCGTCGTAGATTCCATTAGGCCCAGTGTTCTAATCTTTTTGGAGAGATGCAGGAAGTGCTCTATCGTATCAAGGCCAGAGACTGAACTCCACTCGCTGGTTGTGCCGCGGATTGATTCACGTTTGCTGTGATTGGCTCGAAGGACGCGAGTGGGTTCCTGCTGTGCCTCACATTGACACTGCATCGGTTGCCATGGGATTAATGATACGCTGTCGCCTGGAAGAGAAAAAAAAATTGGGGAAAGAAAAACCTCTAATGCTATTGTTGCATGCTGTTCATTATAATTAGCTTTAGATTGCCTCCTTATTCTCCGAGGGCAGAAAGGAGCTGGAGTGTTTCTGAGCTGCCTCGGAGTTTCACTTCACTGACGGATAGCTCTGTTGTTCACGTCAGTGGATGTCAAAGCAGCGATTCTTAAGAAATGTATAGCAAAGTGTTGCAACAACAAACGCACAATAAACCGTGCGTTTATTGCATCAAATATATTGTGACGGTGACTCAGAATGACACAGAAGCCACTTTCTTCCCAGCAAAGTAATAACACAAATTATTAATGAACGCAGACTGCTGCTGGAAGACAACGGTAGGTGATATGCTGCCCTGTCAGAGTCGCTGAACCTGCAGTGCTGTAAAAACACATCACAGGTACCAAGGCACTATAAGCAGGGGAAGGTGATTGCTTGTCTATTAACAGAAGCCTCCATTCTCCCGAACCCTCGCCCCTTGTTATCTGAAACCACTGATACAACCCTCGTTAGGTTCTGTTTTAAAGAGCATGAAAGGTTCTTGAAAGTGTGAAATAGCAGCATGAAGGAAAAACAACAACAATTTCTAAAGCACCATGTAAACAGGCACTTGAGGTTTTAAAAGGGTAGTTATTGTCACTGGCTACATGGCATTGATTGGTCATTACTGGCAAACCATGGAGAGGCACTTATCTACCAGCAACTTTCAAATTATTCCAATCTGCAGAAATAACCGCCGGTGCCTTCTGAGCTTTTTTATCCAAACATACTGATAACCCGCCTGCCTGCTCTGTTTATTCTAATCTACAAGGAAGATTGCGCTACTTGACGTCTAAATACAGATATGAAGAATAGCAGGGAGCCTATTCTTCTCCTGGTTAGCTGTCTGCATATAAATATTGTTATTCCAGGCATTCATCTTGTTTTACAGAGACCGGGCTGGGAGCGAAAAAACACACCCAACAAAAGATGATGTTTGTTGTTGTAAATTGTGCTGGATACGACTGTGCACCGCCGAGGGAAAGAAAATCCATGGAGTAATTAGTTCTGGGATGCATTAAGGCATCAAGTGATCTATACCTCCTAACCTATTTATCGGCAACTTGTTGAAACTCCCAACAGCGTCTGGAACCGTCGGCCCCCTCTGCCGCTCAGCCTTCGTTTGCAGCGACTTTACCTCTGAGTGCAACCAACAATTACTTTTAATATCGATAAATCTGACACTTGAGTTTTTTTAAATCAATACTTTAGTCGATTGGAATGTGGAGAAAAGTCCCCGGTCAGAAGATAAGGGAGCACAGAGCCGTGTCCAATAAACACTTCATAACTGACGAATACTTCATTTCAGACAGAGAGAAGCATTTATTAGCTTTGGTGCCGTGTTCTATGAAAAAACTGTGTCAGACAAAGTTGTTTGAATTTCTCTACAGTTTCAATTTTAATTTCTTCTCCATAGAAACGCTCCCTGTGGCTCGTGTGAACTCTCTCAGAGTCGATCTTTAAGCAAAAAGTATTTAAAATGGCCAGAACATAATTGTTACATATCCAGTGGATTCCTGTGTTTCTGTGCGATGCAACTTTAACGTTATTAAAAACATAAAAAATCTTTAAATTGGAATACAGAGCAGAGAGAAACAAAGAGACAGTACTAGCTGTCAGTCACATGGTATGCATCTATTTGACTCTAGGACCATCATTTATAAAATCAAAATCTTTTTCTCTGTGGTTTTTGGATGTGAGGTTCAAAGATTGAATAACTTGACAGATTTCTTTAACAAAAAATGTGTCTGTTCATTTCTTCTGTTTGCTCTGTAGAATTTCTATTTTGTTCTTAATGTGATTCATATAACGTTTCAATATTTATCTTAAATCCTTTGTATCTTTTATCTATTTGAACTACTCTGGTGTTCTTGCTCGTTGAGTTTACAGTTTAAATAGATTTTCTGTACGGAGACATAACGATGCTGCAGATTTTCCAACAAAAGCAAACATTTGACTGCAGCTACAAAAGCAGCAAGCTGTTCCCCCCCCCCTCTTCAATTTGGCCACAGACCCAGCGATGTGAGAGAATGCGAAGCGTCTTTATCGGGAGCCTTAATGGTCCCTGTATTATATGAGGTACAGGTAGAGCTCTATAGTGGCTCCCTGAAGCGAGCCCCCGACTGTGGTGAACCAAAATGGCTTTGAAGTGTCTGGAGTAATTGTTCCCTGCCTCACACTGAGAAGCAAAGCAAACATTTGTAAGACAAAAGATTTGTCCCCCCGGAAGGTGTCTCCGGGCTGTCGTCTCTGCACATCCCGTGTGTTTCTTAAGATCCGGAAAAATCTAGGAATGATCCTGGATGGCGTGGCCTCGAGGTTGATGCCAGCCGCACATGAATCAACCCCCGGAAAGTGAGCAGGCGCACCGGAGCTCCTGCCGGATAATCTACTATTCATCAAACGACTTGTTTATGACGAGTTTTCTGGCCCAGCTTGTCCTCACACAGCGAGGCAGAAATTAATGAGTGAGTCCTTTTTACTTTCTGGGCCCTTATCGTCCCAGAGACGTGCCGCATTAAAAAGACGACTCAGCAGGAATATGAAAAATATACAAAAAACACCAACTAACAAGATGTTTGTTTTTTAACCGAAATAAACTATTGAGATGATATTTGCCGTTTAATGTATGAAAAACATAATTCCAAAGAAAACGAGTTGTTCCCAACTAAATGGCCAGCAACGCTAATAATTTATCTTTAAGGGAATTCAGCATTAAACATATTATGGACTATTAATCTCAACAGTGGAAACAGATACATGACGATTATTCATTTCATTTTCAACCAGTACAACAACATTCAGTTGTGTTGTGTGTAAACTTTTGAATTTCACTTTTTTACTTTCTGTTCCCATAGAAGATTTTTTCTCCACCAGTAGCCTAATCTATCTTCGGGACAAATCTAATCGATATCTACCAGTAAATCATCCTGATTTATTTGTTGTTCCTTTTTGGATTTCACTTTTCTACATTCATCTTCTTGGGTGTTTTTCCTATTTTCATTTTTCTTTTTCATCATTAAATTCTATCACTGCTTTTAGTCAATACTCCAGTCGGGTTTATCTCTGCACCGAAAAACCCTGCAACTGAATTCAAATGGAACTCTTCTTTAACTTTTCCCACAAGTTTATACAGCTTGGGTTTATTTGAATTAGATTGTTACAGAAACAGCTCTTTCTGCATTTGACAAGTTTTAAGACAAAAGTTACAGCAGAAGATGAATTATGCAAATCCATTTAATTTAAGACTCATAACACAATCACTATAAAACACAACAACCATCGTCAAATCAAAGCTTGTGTAAAATAAGAAATAAATGAATATCTTCATTAAAAACAGTTTGACGGTTCACTGCCTTGGAAAAGAGAGAACAGAACCACTTTCATTCCCACTCGTTCCTGCTCTGTGTAACTTTATTGACAAGTGCTCTTGACTGACGGTCGCAGATTGAATTGCCCGAACCAGGCCCAGCAAGTTCAAGAACCGTCAAACAACTTTCAGCATTCCACACCGCAAAAAAGCAACACAACGCAAATCAGCTGAAATCTCAGTCAAACTATTTCTCTCCCAACACTGCCAACATCAAACTCTCCCTCCGGCACGCGAATAGAAATGTGTCCATTGTGTCTTTGACGTGTCGGAGAATGTGAACTGGCAGCGTGGATGAGGTGAAAGAGTCAAACTCTACTCTAGAGGTTTCAGCATCGTCATTATCATTCAATTCACGCCTTACATCTCTGTCTGCATCATCTGAACCTTTTATATTCTGTGTTTCATGAAATAATAATAGTGCCCAGGTTCAGAGAGGAGGATAATTGTGTTGCTGGTGGGGGTCATGGGGGGGTTTTGATGTTTGCTATGAACCTACTTCAGCACTGGGATCCATCTGGACCTGAAGTGTCGTCCTCGGTTAAGGAACGAGTGTAAAAACTTCATAAAAAGTTGTATATATAGATTTGCTTCGATGCAGGGACCCTTTGAAAAACTTCTTCTTATAGATAAATAACTTAAACTCGGTATCTTTGAAACTATCAAGAAACTATCTCAGACTGAGCTTTACACAAAACTGCATCAATTCATAAATCAACTGCACCCATCTCTACTTGGAGGATAAAAAACAAGTTATTAGGGCTCATTACAGCAGCTTAAAAAACAGACGGATAAAAACAACAAGCAATTAGCAGATCTCCTGCACAGACAACACTGGTGGAACTAAGCACATTTGCTCGAGCCCTGTGGTTAAGTGCAGCTTTACTCCTCTATCCTGTTTAATTCATGCACAGGCAACTAACTAAAATAAACTTTTTACACCTTTGAGTGTAGTTAAAGCTTTGTAGATTCATGTCATCAATTAAAAATTATTACGTGTTATTATTATAGACTAAAATACCCGACCTTTATGTCTTTAAATATATTTTTCATAATGAGTTGTTTCTTTTTGAACAAGTTATATTTCTTCTACTCTGGAGAAATTATACAGCTCAGTATTGTTTTGTATAATCACTTGGTCACATGACACGAAAGTTGTTGAAATATATATTTGTTTAAATTGACATTCAAATGAATTACACAATTTTGTAAAGAAGCGATGTGGGTAGCTATTCTGCATTTGTTGAGAGTCAGTGGGTCACATTACTTAGAAGCTATTGAAAGAAATCATAATCATAATATTAAAATGCATATGAAATAGAGGACACACTAATAATCAATAAATAAGGTCTTCTTTGTCCAGGGTAACAATAGTATGTTAATTTTTAACTAAATTCACACAGTTTGCAATATCCGAGTAAAGGAAACTATACCTAACTAACTAACTAACTAACTAACTAACTAGTTAGCTAACAGCATCACACAGATATGAACATGCAAAGACAGATGAAGGATAATTAACTCACCTGGTTTGAAATGTTCCCTGTCCTCTGTAACGTCTTGATGCTACTTCTCACTTTCCAGCGCTGCTAGCTGCTAGCTGCTAGCTAACCCCCTATGTGGTGTCATGACGATGCTAACCTGCTAGCATCACATGCTATTGGTTTTGAGGCTATTAGAGAAGCTAGCTTCATTAACTCCTTCATTAACTCCTTAATTGACTCCATGATGTTTTCACCTGTCAGTCAGACATGGGGCTCACCGTTCATTATTGACTTTTAATGGAAGTTACCTGCGGATGACGTACATGAGAGTGCAGTACCATCTTTGACCACACAAAGTTGCACTGGAAAACCGTTAGAATTCAGGGGAGGCGCTGTTTCACCAGAGGAGGGTTGTGAATATTAATGCCAGTTTGATTTAGCTCGAAAAAAATAAGTGTTTTTACCCAAACACTTCAGCTTAAAACAAACTTCATCTCTTGTTTGCGTAGAGGTAGATAGATAGATAGATAGATAGATAGATAGATAGATAGATAGATAGATAGATAGATAGATAGATAGATAGATAGATAGATAGATAGATAGATAGATAGATAGATAGAGTGTATTTAATTCCTTCCAAAGCTTTCCTGTACATCTCAACCCCTCTGAGGGTTTTTTATGTTTGGGACTCCTCTTGTTTATTTGTCCTTAGAACTACCACAGAGATGTTTCCTTGGCTTGGAGCCTGTTGAATTGGCAGTTCATTGTTTTTCCACTCTAAATCCCCGATAATGGAAAATAAACATTTACCAGTTTGCTTTGAGATTCTCCCACTTGCAGCAGGTGGAAAGAGACTCTGGAGCCTGAAAACGTTTTATGAACTGTGTTGATGCTGGTTTCGACTTTAATTAGAAATCCTCCACGCTGACCAGCACCGAGGACATTTTAGTTCATAATCCTGGTGACCTGTAATTGTAAACTGTTTTTAATTCAACAATTGTCTCTTTCATATAGTTTCCTTCTCTTACATTTTCACATAAACAAATATCTTAGTTTTTTGGTAGAATAGGAAGTTAGAATTGGTTGTTTTTACTCCCCACCCAGGTAAAAGAATCCTCCCGAGCTTTACTCAGTGAGAAGCCGATGACTATGAGCACGTTCAGGCGGCTAACCCTGAACCCTGAATCATTCCAGTGACTCTGAGCTGGAATTACAACAGAAAAACATCCACGTTTTAAAAGTCAGACACAGATTAGGCAAATACTCGCATCCACAATCCCCACAATCCCCCTCCCCCACTACTACCTTTGCCAGCGGTATGCATCACATTTGTGTCCCGCATTATACAATCCCACCTTTTAATATTCATAAGGAATCCTCACAGTTGCTGCTTGGAAATAACTCAATATGGACTCCAGCCGGTGTATAATTCTGAGTCTAGAAATGCAATTAACACAGGGGCCAGCCCTATTATTTCTTGGCAATCGTGAAGTATTTCTCCGAAAATTAGAAGATGGGCTGATACGAGGGGCCGTGCGATATCCAGTGTGTATTAGGTGCAGTATTTACTGCTTGCATCTGTGGGAAGAGGAGGAGGAGGAGGGAGACATTCCTGGTGCAATCAGTGGGGGGAGATTCATCTTCCTCCCTGAAAGGTCATATGATTGTCACTGAGGAGGAAATCATTGTCGAGGTATCAGTCATTATTATTGAGTCTTAATTAAACTGAGCAGTGGTGATGATGAGAACCTGCTGAGAATACAAATGTTCTTTATAAACGTAGGTGGACTGTACATTTCATTTTGCAGCAATATTTTTACTCCAGGGTAAAATTACTAGTTGTTTTCTTGAATCCAGTTTTGCTTACTACTGTTTGGGATATTGAGGGTTAGTTAATCAGAAACCAATTTGTCCATATGAGTGAGTGTGGATAGTTGTTTGACTCTATATGTGTGTTCTCACCTCACTGGATGATTTCAGGAGATTATCCAGAGTTCATGGGGCTCAAGTTTGAAAAGCTTTGTTACGAGAAACCACTGAGGAGGATAGACTGACAAATCTCTGGCTCTAACATACAGAGCATTGACTGACCTGCTTCTAGCTTGTATGAGTTTGTCTGAGGGACAACCGGGCGTCCCCTCGCACTCCATTAATAATGAAAGAGGACGTTGCATTTGAAGTTTTGGCTCCAGCTCTGAGGAACACACTTCAAACATCCGGTGGTAAATGTGACTATGGCCCAAATAACACAAAACAAACTCGGGTCACCTTTGGTTGACATGTGGTATTGCTCTGGCGTACTTGTGGCACAGATCTGATAAACCGGAGCGGACTGACAAAGTTCCATCAGTCCATGTGGGATATTTCCCAAATCTGGGCCAAAACATGTTCTTTATGTGGGGGTGGACTTCGGATCTCTGTTGGTAGACGCCTTTAATAAGCTGCTAAACACTCATTTATTTAAACTGGCCTTCAACTGGCTTTTATTGTTAGATTTTTAATAGTGTCCTTTTGTGAAACAGTTTGTGACTTTGTTCTGTGAAAGGTGTTCTACTTAATAAACTTCAATTACTAAACTACACTAATGTGAAACAATTAATGATACACGTAGCATGTGTAGTTCAGGGACGTCTCGTACATTAAAGATTTCTGGACCTGTGCGTTTTCTTGTATTGCTCAGGCTGCTGGTGAGTTCCAGAATCAGACGACACACACACACACACACACACACACTCTGATAATGAATCACTCGGCCGGATCACCAGCAGCAAACAACAGCCGGCCTCCTTCACACTCACTTTGCTCAAGCTAAGGGCAGAGTTGACGAGGCGGGGTCAACATCAAGATCAATCACAGGACAGCGGCCGATCGATCCGGCCCCCCCCCCTCCTCCACAGACACACTAACTCATACCGGAGTATGGATCCGCTGTCCTCAGTGGGATTTGTGGTCTCCTCTTTCTGTCTTCCTCACCTACTGTAATCAGTGAAAGCACGAGGACAGTGCATTTGTCACGAGCGCGGCCAGATGGCGAGCGGCTTTCTTCCATTTCCACCTTAATAAGTATCGACTGGATTCGGCTTCTCTGCTCATTTTTCTTGTTTTTCCGTTTCACTGATGAAGCTCATGAAGTGATATAAACACACATGCACAGCGATGATGTAAACAAAAGATATACATCATCATATATTATATATCCACATTCATTTAAAAGTGTATACACTTCATTTCACAGTATGAAGATGTGACTGGAGATTTGTTTCGGAGTCTCTGCTTCTGCTTCTCGTGGGATTCGCTGAGGTTTAGATACAAAGATGACAAAATCAACATTCAGGGGGAAATCAAAGTCATGAATAAAAGAAAATACATGATGAATAAAAGTGTTTTGATTAGATATTCTATTATTTTACACATGTATTATGACATGAGGACAGTTTATAGGCTACATTTGTTTACTTAGTCTTCTTTCATTTCGTTTGCCGACGTTGATTTGCCAAAAACAAGCAATTTCCAGGTAGAATTTGTCTTTTGTATTTGTTATGTTTTTTTTTTACCTTTAACTGACAATAAAACAGTTGGCTGACTTCTTATTATGTTCACTTCTTCCAAAGCAGGAGGTGGGTGTGCGTGCGTCACTTCCTGTTTATCAGAAGTGTTTGTCCTCAGCTTGTCTAATTAATTTAATTTGCACACAGAACACCAGCTGCCACAGTCAATATCCAAACTGCACATGGAATAAAACTCCAGCGTAGACTCAGGGACACTGCGGAGAACTAACTGACATGTGAGTATCTGTTCCCACTGCTTCTAATGATTTACTCCAGGTTCTCCCCCCAGACACAGATTAGTTTCTCCATGCTCGTCCCCCGACCGCTGTGAGCTTGAGAGGGCGGTGTGATGTCTGCGGCTCCTGAAAAGATTCGGCAAACATTACAAACGCCACTGATATTTATTTCCTTCTACAAGAAGCACCCAGGGAGCGGAATAAGCCGTTGATTATTCTTGAAGTGGACTCTGGAGTTAGTTGCATCTTCGGCGGGAGTTCATCGGGAGGAGATAAGACGTCCGACAGCATCGTCTCCTGGAGGACGTCCCTATCGCTGGAGTCGAATCTCAAAATCGGAGGAGCAAGCTGACTGGGAAAAACCTGGAAGGAGAAATAAATATAATTACCTGGCCCATGTCCCTGTGCACCTCCAAGGTTTCTCATTTGATCTCTATCACTTCTCATTAACTCTCAAAATATGTTTCAGAGTCTTAAGGTGGCGAGGGAGCCGCCCTCTGGTGTCTCCACGTCCAGTGTTGTCCCTGGGATTTATGCTGAAACAAGAAGAAAGTGATCCAGTGCTGCAGCGTTGGTCTCTGCTGTGTTATGTTGAGCGTCACATCTCCGTCAGTCAGTTCTGCTCCACAAGCACCAGAGCTGCACAAGTGGGGAAGAAGTCTTCTGTGAGAAAGACGTGATAATGCTGAACGAGAACACAGATGTTACAAAACACCATCCAGGCGTGACATGAACATCTTAATGACCTTGACAAAAGAATTGATGTAAATAAGATAATGTGTGTGTTTGCTGTGAATTCGGCTTTTGTGCTTGTGTGTGTGTGTTATTGTGTTTGTATGCACAAGAAGATGTACAGCTGCATTAGAGTTCAGGGAGCGTGCAGCAGTGTGGACATGTCTATTTGTATTTCAGCAGGGAAAAGCGACATGTGTCAGCCTCGCCCGTCACCTCTGGCTCAGACCTCTTGACCCCCCCCGGTTCTCTGACTGACAGCTCACATCTGTCAGATACGCACTAATGCACTGTTCTATATGCAGACTGCAAAAAGACATGCAACCATAGGGTAGCTACAGTAAAACGACACAAACCTGATTAGCTGCATACAAAAGCAAAAGCAAAATGAGAGAACAACATTCAGGAGTAGGGTTTGACTGAAATGTTAATTTCAATGTAAAAGTACTCATTTTTTGTTGCAGCAATGCTTTATATCAATCAATCAATCAATCAAATTTTATTTGTATAGCCCATATTCACAAATCACAATTGTCTCATGGGGCTTTAACATGGTGTGACATCCATCCTTATATGGAGCTGAATAACAGAGCTTTTATTTTGAGAAGCTGTGAACTTGGGTGTGAAGATTTTGCTCAACAAACCTCATGCAACGTATTTCCTTACTTGTTGAATAAAGTGCACAGGAACAAAAGCTGTATATTTCGTTATTATCATTATGGTTTCACCAGCAGCCTCACCACTTTCAGGCTCCTCACTCGTTAACGTCCTCGTCTTTCAAACAGTTTCTCTGTGGAGGTGAAGACTGCAGCTGCCTCCTCTTCGTTTTCTTCTCCTGCTGCTTGATGCTTTTTCAACTTCCTGCCAATCGTCTGAAAGTCCAAAAATATCACTTCACACTTCAAACGAAATGAGCCATGTTTCAGTTTGATCAAGATCCATCATTTTCGTTATGTTATGTTTTATTTTACATAGTTTTATTTGATGTGTTTTTGAATATCAAACATCAGTAGGTTGCTGTGAACGCTGTGTTGCTGCTTCTTGGCCAGGGTTCTGTGAAAAAATTGAAATCTTGTAATTTCAACTGGATTCACCTGGTTTAATAAAGCTCCATAAATAATATTCACATGGACTTTTAACCCAGATCATCTGAAACAGTGTATTCTGCTAAACTATTCTCTGTATAAAAGCATAAACAAGTGTCAGTGTGAGACTGTTGACTTTCTTAAAAACATGAAATAGCTTGAAACACCATTCATGTGTTTAGTCTTCTTCTCTGTATTTTTATGATAAATTGTGAAAATGCTCTAATCTGCTGTGACACTGACACATTGAGCTCTTTGCCGCTGGTCAGGATTGTTCAGCAGAGCCAGAGGAGGAACAGACCACTCGCTACAGAAGATGTTGGTTCACACATTTGGTGTTTTTAAATCTAAAAAGCTACATTTAAAAATCATTTGATTGGTAAAAACAACACTTTAGAGTCCCAAAACAAGAAGAAGCCAGAAATAGCCGAATCAAATCTGTTTTGAAGCGGGGGGGGGGGGGGGGGGGGGGGGAATAAAGCTGCTTGCCTTCGCACCGAGTGTGTGAGATTGTGTAACAATGTGTTTGGGCTGATGGGGGTGGTTGTGTCCTGAGTAACAAACAGTCACACACACACACACACACTGCAACACACACACACAAAGCTGCATTAGACTCTTTGCTGAAACTAATCCTGTTACAGTGTCTGGAAACGTGTCTGCACTCGCACACTGTAACCTTGATTCCACTCAGACGCAGTCGGCCCGGTTATAAAAATCCCTGTTCTTTTTTTAGCTCTCTCTTTACCCCCCCCCCCCCCCCCTCTCTCTCACTCTCTCTCTCGCTCTCTCTCTCTCTCTAAAATGTTATCTACAAGTGGCAAACGGTTCTCGTCGCTGCGTTTTCTTATCAATGGCTGTCCAGAGCACCGACCCCCCCCCACTCCCTTCCCCTACACCCCCTCAAACCCCCCCCCATGGCCCCGGGAGCAAGTGCAGTGGATGACTTACACATTTGCACGCCCCCTCGTACAGGAGTCACACAGGAACGCAGCCGGCGTCCATGTTTTTATTCTTCCGAGCGGCTCAGGGTTGAAATTAGGAGCTGGGAGGATTTCGTGGTGAAATGTTTTTTCGTCTCAGTTCTCAGCTCAACCCTTCCTCTAAACACGTTTGATATTTACCATATGGATAATGATATCTATATTTACCTGTGCCACGGAGGTTATGTTTTCATCAGTGTTTGTTTCTTGGCAAATTATTACACAAAACTCCCGGACGGTGAATCTTGGAGACAGGACGTGTTAAGAACCAGATTTTGGTTCAGATCCCAATCATTCACGGCTCTTGATGAAAAAAATGAAATTTGGGTCTGGTGAATTTAAATGTGAGTTCATAAGGGGACTCGGCTCTACAGAGTGATATTCCAGTGGAGTGTGCACCTGTGCCCCATTTTTTTGCCTCAATTTGTTTTTTTGCCAACCTGCTCCGAGCTGCATTAGCTCCCAGCACCAGAGGGAAAAGTCTCAAATGTCCTCGACACTAATCAGTCGACGCTGGAGAAGTTTCTGTGACAGGAGAGTAGCAGAATATGTTTCAGGTCTGTGGCGTCTAGTTTGACTTATACGTGACACTGAAATGTACATTTTTATGAAGCGAATGCACCGATGGCATCAAAATTAATGTTCTACTGCACATTTCCTTTGAAACCTGCTCATAAGATGTTATGTGGAACCATTCATCGCTTGCGGTGGCAATGAAAATCTGCATTTGAAAGAAAAGAGCAAGGTTTGAAGCATGTCACCGTATAATCAGGCAGAAGGTTTGAGAGTAAGAGGGAGGGCAGGAAATGAGAAGCAGCAGCAGAACCCTGTGTGAGAGTGTGTGTGTGTGTGTGTGTGCAGGTCATTATTTGTGTATGCACATGGAGATGTACAGCTGCATTAGAGTTCAGGGAGCGTGCAGCAGTGTGGACATGTCTATTTGTATTTCAGCAGGGAAAAGCGACATGTGTCAGCCTCGTCCGTCACCTCTGGCTCAGACCTCTTGATCCCTCGCCCCCCCCCCCCCCCCCCCCCCCCCGCCGGTTCTCTGACTGACAGCTCACATCTGTCAGATACACACTAATGCACTGTACTATATGCAGACTGCAGGCATAGTATGGTAGCTACAGTAAAACGACACAATCCTGATTAGCTCCATAAGGTTTGGAAAAGTACAAGTTTGTCATCCGACCAAAGAGCCTTTTCGTTTGCAGAGCAGAGAATAACAGGAGCACAGAAATTATGAATAGACCATAAACTGCAAAGAGATGACTTCATATAATGTGTGTTATATATTTATATCATGGCCTCCAGTGTTAGTGTTCAATTGAATTTGATCTCATCTGAGTCCAGTATTGAATTCTGCCATAATCTTGCCAATCAAGCCAATTTAAATCCACTGAATCTGATTAAATCTTTTAATTTTGTTTTTCTTAGTCTTAATGAACTAAAAATCAAAGACTTAACTGAGATAAATTATTGCTTGTCTGGACTCAAAGGGCAGAATAATCAATGTTTTCAGTGAAAGTCTGATTCATGTTCACAGATATTAAATATCTCGGGGTCCTCGGGTCCCATTTCAGAAATATTACACTGATCCATCCACCATTGATCATCATGGTCAATCTAGAATATCTCCAATTAACCTAGACCCAATCTGCATGTTTTCAGACTGTGGCAGGAAGTTAGAGTCACTGGAAAAAAAAAAAGGAAACTGGGATTCGAACCCAGAACCTTCTTGCTGTTCTCGTTTATACCGCAGGGAATAATTCCTGGATCTTGACGAACAAAAGCAAACATATGTAGAGGAACATATATCTATCATCTATCTTTATCATTTTCAAACGTACTGTTCAAGGTGTCCCCTCCGTGTACAAGTGATTGATTCCCGCACGTCCCCGGCCACCGTCGTCTCTTCTGTTACGTTCGCTCAGGATGAATCTCACTCCGGGCAGCGGCGCTGGATGCTGATGGATGTCGGGGGGGATGGCGGACGACAGCCCGAGTGGCCCTTCAGCGAGATGAGTCAGGGAACCCGGCCGTCTCCTCCCAAATAATGACATTTGATTTTGCCTGGCACTCTTTCTTTCACCGCGGCAGGTGCAGAGGATAAAATCAATAGCCCTCTCTTGTTCTCACTTGCTCTCTCACCCCCCCCCCCCCCACCCACCTCCTCCACCAACTGCCCCCTCGCCCCCTGACTGTCCTCCATCTCCTTCCTCCTCGCCGTCCCCTCCTCGCTCCGTCATCCTCCACCTCCAGCAGAACGTATCTGTGAAAAACTAACGATGATGGACACGGCTCCCCGATGTGGGAACTCCGCAATCAGCCAATCAGCTGATGGCCTTAATTCTCTGAGACTCGAACGCCCCTCGAGATCATCAACAGTGTGGAGACGGAGCCGCACAGATAAACACT
Organism: Platichthys flesus; assembly: GCF_949316205.1. Taxonomy (NCBI): domain Eukaryota; kingdom Metazoa; phylum Chordata; class Actinopteri; order Pleuronectiformes; family Pleuronectidae; genus Platichthys; species Platichthys flesus. The sequence goes on from NC_084947.1 coordinate 3,714,005, forward strand.
GCGAACAAAGAGCGGGCGATTAATTCTGTTTGTTAATGTCCCGATGAATCAGTCTGATGCCAGGAGATCCAGGTCATGACCTTCGCTGGGCGTCTTCCTTGGTTTCCACTCGGATGAGTTTGAGGATTTTACTAAAAGTCCAAAACCCACGAACACTCACTTTCATCTGGGTTTTGTCTGAACTGGATTAAATCGACATTCACTCCTGATTCAAGCGATTCTCAGAAGAAACAGGTTTTTAAATCGGTTCCTGCTCCAATGATTGAAACCTGGCACATGACAAATTCTTCTTTATATTTATTTGAGCATTGAAATCGTGGACGTTGGTGCAAAAGTCCATCATGCAACAAGATTCTCGGTTTCCAGCACATTTGTGACATCGATTAGAAAGTGAAGCAAACTTCTCAACTGGCAACAGAAAAAGGAATCAATCACTTCTATATTTGTGGGTTTACCTGCTTTTAAAAAACGTGCGTATACAAAGTAATTTTTATGTGAAGGAGGTAAAAGATGAGTATTTAGATCCCGACACGTCTCAGTGTGATTTCCTCCTCAGAGCATCGTTCACCACTGACACTGACGCAGATACCTGGAGGTGACTCGCACCTCAGCAGAGACACAGTCTTCATTTATCAGGGAATTGATATTTAGACGACACGTGAAGCATTCAGTCATCGTGACAAGCTCATTACGCGTTTAACAAATAGTAAACAAGAGGAGAGAGGAGCATTTCAAAGAATCCTGCCCACAAACAGACAAACAAATGGGGTTGAGAACATATCCTCGTTGGCAGAGGCAGTTGAACATACAAATATGTTTGACTCCTTCCTGTAGAAATTTATAGAATTGCTCTCCAACCTGAGCTACAGGCGATTTATCAAGTTTAATCTATTGTAATAAATTGTATTTTCCTTGATAACATTTTTGAACTGTTATTTCAATGGATGGAACCATCTCCCCCCCCCCCCCCCCCCCGAGTATGATCACATGAGCATCACTTCAGGATGAGCAGCAGAAGAGATATTTTCAAACAGCTCCGTCTCAGTGAGGTGCTTCTGTCTGGAGAGGGCTTCATCTGACAGCTGGCTTTGTTCGGCCCTAATCTCTGATACCAGACTCTCTTACGAGGAGCATGAGTGGTTCTGGGTCCAAACCCATGAAAGAGCTGCTGCAGCCGGGGGGGGGGAGAGGAGCTCGAGTCCCGGGCAGAACAACAATCCAGAGCTCCACCCCCCCGTCGCCACAGAGCAGCCGCAGCATCACAGCCAGATGTCTGGCTTTACTCACTCCCTCCTTTCTCTCTTTCTCTGTCATGCATCCTCAATCTCATTGTTCCATTTTGTCTTTAATCTCCATGTTTATCACCAGCTGACACAAACACACACAGACACACAAACACACACCGCTGGCAGGCGATGGCGTTGGCCCTGCGATCGCCCATGGGAGGAAGCAGGAATATGTCTGTGTGACGCCACACAGGAGTAATGGCAGCTAATCAGAGGCATCTGCTCCTTCGCGGCGCCAACAGCATCGCAACACAACACGAGCCAAACTGGTGGACCAGTCGAAAACAAATAAAGACTCCACCAGACAGGGCTCACGAAAATGGAACCAGCACACGGCCATTTTTGGCTTTTCCCTCGCTGGCATCGCTTCTCTTCTGCCAACCATCAATTCTCAAAAAACGAAAACAAGGAGCCTCAGGCAGGATGTTGTTTCTCTCCGTGACACTGAAAACACGTGTCCACTTACTGGGGACTTGTGTTTGGAGAATGTTGTTGTCACCGAGCTGTTTGTGAGTCGCACCTCTGCCACCGCACAACAACAGGCTGCCTGCGATCAAGTGGAAATGAGAAGTGAGGGACGGATGAAGAGGGTCAGGACTCACTCAGGAGTTTTGTCTTGTCACACTTGATCAGCAGCAGCAGGAGATTCTCAGACGTGTGTTCACAACAACACAGATCATCTCTGGATCAGGCAGGTGAATGGAACAGCAGCAGCAGAGGGAGGATGGAACATTTCATTCTGCTGCTGAGGTCACATGGTTTTTTTGGCTGTTGTCATTCGTCCCTGAGGTGAATAAAGACAAGTGAGATGAATCCTGTTGAAAGAGTCTTTAGACATTTTATGACGGTAGTTAAGTCACAAACGCTTTGACTCGAGTAATTGGTGATTTGATTTAAATGAGTAATTCTAGATTTGGAGCAGGCTCTTCAATAAAAGGGATTCTGCAGGAGGAACTAACCCCCTGGTTTGTTCATGGGGATGAGCTGCACATTCCAAGTTACATGTCAACATACATGAGAATTACATCCAAAGACATTTATACCCAGCTTTCAATTACTTCATATGGAGAAGACGTACACAAATTAGTATTCTTTTGGTTTTCCCAGGTTAGAAATGTTATCAACGCAGCCACTTGCTTAAAGGAAGAGTCTCCAGAAAAGGTCCGAGCACATTTGTGTTCTCACATAGTGCTTCTCCTGTACATTTCAGGACAACAGACCATGTGACTAAAAGTAACAGTCAGTCCTGCCACAAACCAGAAGCAAAAAAACAGGATTTCTCCAAACTGTAAAGCTTCAAAGTTCATACCTTCAACGCTGTTTGTTTCGATTTTCCCGACAAAAACACAAATGTAACTTTGAAAAGTAAAAAAACAGCAGCTCCATGCAATGTCACCAGCAGAGGTGAACCACGGCTTGAAGCTGGGATCAGGAGAACAAGTGCAGGCTGCAAGGGGAGCTGTGTCTCTACAAGCGACCAGCGTTTGAAGCGTGCTCCGGGGGGGGGCATCTGTGACACACGACTGTCCTGCAGCTCCAGATGAAAACAGCAGCCACCGGATGATCGTTCATCTCTGTGATCTGCAGGGGGAGCTGCAGGCGGGGGGGGGGGACCCAGCTCGAACAACAAGCTAAATTCAGAAGAGGAGGGCGAAGTGGAGAAGAAACCAACGCCACCAAGACTTGGGTTCCCTGAGCTTCCAGTGTAAAAGCATTGGGTTTAATGAGCTAATAATTCATTAAGCCGTGCTGCAGCGTCACATCCATCGCGGAGCACAGATGGTGGTGAGCAGGGAACAGTGTCTTCCCTGCAGTTTTATGTTTTAATCTGGTAGGAAACCAATTACGCCTGACAGATTTAATATCGCAGGGCTGAGTCGGGCCGAGGCACGGTGCGTTTTGACGTGTCACATTTGTCATCGCATCCAAACTGTTCCCCACACAACAGTCAATGTTTCCAGAGCTCAGGATATTGGATGCTGCATTCTCTTTAAACTGTGAGGTTGAGATTTTTATATCTATATACAGACAGACCAGTGTTTTCTGCTGTGGTTAAAGTTTTCAGGTTTACACAATTAGTTTTGTTGATTGAATAAATGTAACGTCAGAGAATCAAAGAACCTTCAGCCACATCAGATAAAGATGGACCAAGTGAAACCAGATCGTCTTCATCTCCCCCTGGTGGCTGGCTGTAGATTAGATCATAAACCCACCTCCTCCACGTTAGTAAATGGATCAAACAACATGTCATATACATTCAGAAAGTTTGGTTTTACATACATACTACTATTTGATACTATAAAAACGTGGTGAAACATCATGATGACAGCACAGACTTTGACTTACGATTGGTCGGGGACGCTGGTTGTTACGGCTAAAGCTCAAACGCCCAAGATGGCAGTTATGGCATCAAGGATATTGTAGCCTGATTCTGGATCGTGAGGCGGAGACACGTCGACTCATCTTAACGATACAAGCAACAGGTGACAAACAACTCATGTAAACATAGACAACAAACAATCAAACGACAAATAAATGACGAGAATCGTTTTCAGCCTTCAGCCTCCACTCACTCACAGACTTTAGCCCTGGACAAGCAGCAGCATCACAGTCATTGTGAAGTGAACCTCTGCTGCAGAGTGTGGGGGGGATAACAAAGTTTGTGCATCATATAAGTTTGTGTATCTTAAGTATATTTCGATGTGCCATCATTAATTAACTATCCACAATCTGTCTTTAGGCTCAACTCAGAGGTTTTAGTTCACAAATGATAACTGAACTGATCCTAAACCAGTTTTCCCCAAACGTTAACCATGGTTGCCACTTAGAGAAAATGTGAAAAGAGATTTTATAACCATTAAACCCTTTGATTCCTGCGCCTGGTGGTTTATCACCATTGTCCTGCTGCATTGTGCTGACACGCTGGGACGATATTAAAGTCTTACGAGTCCTGCTCTTTGCTCCCTCTAACACAGATGTGTACTCACACACACACTTATCATAAAAGCTGCGACTCAGCACTTTAACCTGTAGTTATTGTTTCATTCGTGAGCTTAAAGATAAACTCTCAAACTCACACTGCTTAGGAAAATAAACACTTTAATAAAGCTCATATCTTTCCATCGGTCCCTGAGTGGCTGATAGCGACGGTGGAAAGCATCAGCTGCTAACTGGGTGAACTGGCTCTGAGGCTCTCAGACATATCATCATGGTAATAGCTCATATACTTCACAGTTTGAGGCGTCAGGAGAGACACTGCATTATTATTACGTTGCATTAGATGGTAGTGGTGTTTGGAATGAATATGAAGAAAGCAGACGGGCAAACACTCACTCCTGTTTCACTTCAACAGGCAATCTGCTGAGATGCACACGTTGGGAGAATTTTGCATTAACCCGCTTCTTCACTTAGTTAAAGTTTGAAGTTCAAGGTGAATCTCTCTTTATGAGACGCTGCTGAAAACAAGTTTAAGTGTTTAAGCTGGAGAATCACACATCGTACAGGAAACTCTTACTGCCTCCCTGTTCACTCATCTAACACGGTGTGGAGGTGTTGGACGTGGCTAATGCTTGGAAATCTGCTCTGTAGGTTACATTTAAAACAACAATTTGAGGCAGAAAGATCTCTGTCCAGTGATTTAGGGCATTTTCACACATGAAATATATGAACTATAGGTCTGAACCAAGCTTCATGTATATATTATATAGTTTTTTTGTTTTTATGGTGATTGTGTGTTGTCAGTTCATTTTGTTTTGTTGCCACTGTAAGAACACTGGTTTACTACCAGCATCACCAACTACAGATGCTTGACACCAGTTTGAATTCGACAAATGAACGTCCTCATCGTTTAAATGTTTTGTGATCCACTTCCTCTTCTTTTTATTCTTCTGTTGTTTAATGTTGTTTTAATCGCCTGCAAACGAACCAAACCATGTTTCAATTTCATCCGGACCGAGGGTTGGGCTGAACATTGGTCCGTTTCACACCTGATATCCTAGTTCAGTCGAAACTGAAAAGTCTGAAGGTCCCGACCAGACAATGTAGGTGTGAAAAGTTACTTCAGTTTCTTTAGTAATCTGCTTTGTACTTGAAAACTTGTGGACACCAGGCGTAAACACAGCAGTAGTTACATGGATGAGGCGGTGGTCTAGTGGCAGAGACTTGGACTATGGACAGAGAAGGTCTCTGGTTCGACTCCACAGAGAGACAACAAAAGACGAACCTGGATTCATCTGTCCAAAAATCCAAGAGTCTCCCTACCCTGTCTAGTGCCCCTGAGCAAGGCACCTTACTCCCCCAACATCTGCTCCCCGAGGGCTGTACATGGTCGCTCACTGCTCTGTGTGTCCTGCACCAGATGGGTCAAAAGCAGAGGTTACATTTCCCTACCTGCATGAGTGTGCCTTTGTATGTCTGTGCATGTGTTTGGGACTAAGAAATGCATCTTAATCTTAATATCAGAAAGTATATGTTTGTATTTGCTAAAGAGAATCTCCACATTGTTATGTGAGGACATGTGGTCAACTTCCCAAATACATGTGTACTGAAAGAAAGAAAGAATTCATGCTGAATGATTTTTGCAAATCAGCGACCGTCAATGTATCCATGAAGCAATAAATTAGAGAAAGAAATGTATAATGATTAAATGATTAGGAATTAAAGAACTAAGTGATCACTTTGTGACCCCCAGAGAATTAAAGGGTCCTGACCCTCATGTTCAACATTCCCCTTGATGGACGACAAAAATGGAAACACAAAGGCAAAGTGTTCTGAAGCCACAGTCCTTGAATAATTCTAAATTCAGCCACAATTTCCGAGCTCCTGTCTGCAAAATTGCTTGAGGTACATTTAATAAGCAGCATGGTCGTGATTAGTAACAGCAGTAAATTTCATGGATGGCCCTATCAGAGTAATTGCTTGGAAAGAACAAGGAGGCTATTTCCCAGAAGTGGACGGCAGTAAATTTCCACTGAAGGATTACGGCCTCGTACGGGAAGACAAGTCTTAAGTGAAGCTTTGGTGAGGACCTGAACCAGAAGCTGTGAAAAGCAATGACGGAAAATTATATTTCTTTTCTGCAAACCTTTTTTTCGATTAATTATTCGATTTGTGGAGTGGCCATTTTAAAAATGCTCTGGATCGACTGCAGGTTTATTCCTTGCGATTAGTGAGTCACACAGTTCCACAAAACACTGGTGCAGAGTGAAGTGACACAACTTTGTGTTAGTCCTGGTTTATCTGCAGTGAAGATTTTACAGTTAATAACTGAATTTGGTATTTTTCTCATACATTTCATGTTGTAAATTTCAGAAGTCTGTAAAGCAACCGACAGTCTTCAGACCTGACAGTTTTTCAAAATAAAAGCATTACAGAAACAAAAATGAATGTTGTGTTTTTACTTCATAAACAGAACACCGGAAACACTCTTGAATGTGTGTGTAAGTCCGATATGGTGAATTAAATTATCAGAATGATCAGAAGGGACGTATATTATTGTCTGGAGTTTATCTGAGGACGCAGAAGAAGACATGTTCAAAAGGGACACAGACTAACAACATGATAAGATATTTATTCCACAACTAGATCGATTTCTGTTTTTTTGCTAAGAGGTGCAGCACAAATAGATAAATCATTGGTTTAAAAGTGATAAATGTGAAAGATGAATACAGTGCCTCATGCTCGCCTCTCAACTTAAGGTCAGACCCGACTCTCCTAACAGGGCTTATGATTTAAATTAAGTGTAGTGATTCTGTCCAGGCCATCAAACTCGTCAATATGGTCACCATCAAGGACGAGACAGTGTTTACGATCTCTCCGCCCCTTTACCTCCTCCTCCTCCTCCTCCCTCCTCCGTCTCCTTCAGTTGATGCAAAAAGATCATTCATCTGAGCGTGTGCACTTTTGACTGAGCTGCAAATAGGCCCTAACTGCTTCCCTGCAGTTCCTGCCACAGATGATTATCATTGCAATGATTAAAGCAGTGAGTAATGCGTCCCCCAGGGGGCGGCGCTGCCCGTCTCCTCCATCACTGCCACTGACCTCCTCGCTGTCCCGGTCCTGTCCAGTGGACAGAGGGACGAGGGAGAGCCACCGTTGCTCCCCTTGCCAAGAGGTGGTTCACTCTTACGTGGCGCTGAGTGTATCAGGGCCGGCTTCTGGATTTGTTTCATCTTCCTCACGGTCCGGTATTACTTGATACATAAAACCATTTTTTTTCTTTCTCTGGCTTTCGTATTGTCTGATTTGATCCAATTAATTTAAATGGTGTCATGCTCAGCCTCCGTATCCCAGTTCCAGTGGCTCACACGAAATGTTTCCAGAGCGTCACCCGCTGACTAACTTCTGTCTCATTAACAGAAGACTTGAGAAGTTTATCATTACTCAGCGCCATAATTAATCACCCCCCCCCCTCCAAATTTATGGAGTGTAAAAAATCGCTCATATGAATTGACTCATTTTTTATTTCTGCAACGTAATCGTCTCATAATGGACTCAGAAGCTGGAGGCGTGGATGCTCATTTCATATCAATTAATGCTATTCAGGGAGAATCCAATAATGGATTGCTGCTACGCTAACAACCCGCCCATGTAGTTTTCACTTTCAGTGCAATTAAGGGTTTGTGAGTGTAGATCTCATCATTTTAATCAGGGATTCTCACATTGATTATTAGCTCCAATATGTATTTATACAACTTTAATTCTGCTTCTTGAAAATAGAGAACGACAACAAGATTACACTCAGGAGGAAAAAGGAGGAAACTGCACTTTAGACCAGGTGGAGACGATCTTCCAAATCAATGTCGGATCCATTTAAGATCTAAATTCCATGGCGCTCTCCGAGAGCTGTTACTCTCCAAAGGCTCACGGCCCATCTTACCATGATTTCGGGGGAAAACATCCTGAATCCACCCATTGGTCTGGAATCCTCTGGGTACTTTCTCGGGTCAACTCCTTAGAAATTAGTGTTTTTGCATAAAATATGTATTTAAATAGCACTTTTCTCAAGGTGATGACCACTCAATCCACTTTATAGTGCTGTTTAGCCATTCAGCCATTCACCCACATTCACAAGTGCATCTATTTGCAGCACTGTCTCCATCATAAACTGCAGACTCAGCCATCAGTGGCAAGTTGGATCTCAGTATGTTGCCCAAGGAAACTTCGGCAGGCAGAATGGGGGAGAAGGGGATTAAACTGTGAACCTCCTGGTAAGTGGACAGAAATAAATCAGCTTTAATTAGCTCTTTAAAATTCGCCCTGTGAGTTGATCAATTCTACCAGCTATCGGCTTATTTCTAAGCAATAAATAAATATAAATTTGAAAATGTAGTAAAAGTCATGAGGGTAAGTTTTTACATCACTGGGCAAAGAAAAGCAGTCTCTACAGTTGGAGCTCAATAAAGAAAATATGGAAATAAACAGCAACAAGATCTCCGTTCCTCCTTTTAGTTTTATATAAATGAAACTTTAAACTTGCATCAGAAAGCCGTCATCCACGACATCATCATGACATCATCTGCTCTTTCGTGAGGAGCCGTCCAATGAGAGCTGTGGAACACAATGCACACTTTGTCATGCGTGGCTGCTATTGAAGATTGGCCTTGAATTCAAAACTGTTCAGGACGTGAACTCCACAGTCTGCAGCAAAACTTTTTTTTAATAATAATCGATAAATTCTCCAGAACAAATGTCTTGGACTCGTCATCGACAGCTCGCTCCCATTGTTGCGGTCTAACTCCTGGAGAGTGGAGAGTTCCATTCATCATCAAGTTGGTTACGTTTCAAACGGCCTTGATGTTTTCTCTGTGTGGATCAGTCAACCTGATGAAAAGGTGAAACTCTCCAGTTCCTCAAGCTGAATGAGAAACACAACAACATGATTCCTCTGGTGTCAGCTGGCGTCACTTCTCCTCCGAGCCTCGATCAGCGGACAGAGGATGGATGACAGATGGTCGACCTGTAATGATTTTCTACTGGAGCCTGCACCTGCCTTTATGTGTGACCCCCGACCGACGTTTTCACCCCCCCCCACTCTCATGACCCACGTTCCCTCTGATGTGTTTCGTCACTTTTACTGTGATTCCGACATGACAGCGATTTACAAGGTGAAAGGTCAATGGAACGAGCCTTGGCCTTGATTTCTTCTGGTGCTTGTTGGAGATTTACAACCACAATTAGCCCCCCCCCCCCCCCATCTCTGATCGATGAGCGACATTGACCCTGAATGCAGAGGTCGGTCTTTACAGATTGGCATCGTAACACATGCACACACCACAGAGAAAGAAAGAGAGAGAGAGATATTAAAGAACATGAGCAGGCGACTTTTTCTGCTCGTCACAAACTTTCCATCAGGGCGGATCGGACGTGATGACGGAGCGAAGTGCAACACGGCCTCAGATTTGTGGAGGAAACCTTGTTCAGCAGACTGTCTCAAAGTCACGGGCGGAGACCCTGAAGGACAGATTTAACACCTAGGAAGAAGAATGGGCATCTCTGGTGCATTCACTAACCGGGTGATGAATGAATTACAGCTCCTAAATTTAGCCAGGCACTCTACCTTGAAATTGGGCTAGACTTCCATTTTCCAGGCACAGACAGGCTTCAGGTGACGTCACGAGCCGCGACCTCTATTTCTGCATTAAAGGGAAAAGAGAGATTGATGTCCGACCAAACATTTCATGGTAGCCTGGATAATATGTATTATATGGCGTGTTGCACAGACGTGTGTCCGACTGGTCAGGGCCTCGTCCAGGCAGCGTCATGTTGTCTGAGAGGAGATCAAGCATCAGATGCCAGTAATGTGTGCAAATAGAGTTTCGGGCGTGCAAGCATTTCTTCCGGGCCGTGCCGCTCTGGAAGTAATCGTGTGAATGACCTCATTTAATAACGGGTCGTACGTCTCTATGATATGACCCATAGGGGCATTTCCTGTATTAGTGTGAGGAGGCATACCACAGATAAGATGCTACTAATCACTGGTGGAATATAAACTTGTGATTGTATGTAATGAGAAGACTATGGTAAAGGTTTCAGGAGGTTGAGGCTCAGAAACAATTGGTTAGGTTCAAAGAAATGTGCTTTTCTATTTAAATAATGCAGATGTGCCACACTTTCTCTACCACTCATTACTCACACACAGTGTATCAGTATCTTGCCCAAGGACACTTCAGCATGTGGAATTGAGAAGCCGGGGATCGAACCACAGACCCTCCGGTTATTGTGCAACCTGCTCTTCTTCTTTTTCAGTTCACACATCGATAACAATCGAGCCATTTTGAGATGAACTCCAGAGAATGTCCGACCACATTTTTTTCATACTTCCCCCTGAAAGAACGTGTGGAGACTATCCAGAGTTCAGGTTCCTGTCTTAAAGCAGCTTGTTCCTCTTCTTTCGACAGAAATGTTCCTCTGCAAGTTCATGTTCAATATCTCAAGCAGCTCAGCTCATCAGGAAAGCTTCCTTCATTGATTCCTCCTTTCCTAGAGGAGAATCCCAGGCTGAGGAGGCCACCTTGAGACCACTTCTCTTAAATCCATCCCACTGTAAATCCTCTGAGGAGAACATCTGGATGATTGACTGCAGCGGAGAGGGGCGGATGGGTCATCTTCTGAAGGAAAGGACAAATTAATTACCGTGTTAAAACCACAGTGGTGAGAGAACCTGATTAGGAGGATCCACTGTGGTCACGCAGGAGAGAGGACACGGAAAACTAAAAGTCATTTGAAATGCTGATTGGCACTTAACGGTGAGGGACGTGTGACAAACGCTGGAGGCCATTGAGGACTCGGCCACCGAAAAAAAATCTATTTTCACACAGAGCCAGAGATCAACACAAAATGGCTGGTTTAACTTGTATTTGTGATTTTGTTCGTGGTTTTAATGAATTAAAATAGAAAAGCTTGAAATACATCGGTTGCTCGTGTGTTGAGGTTCTATCTCCACATGAAGGACGTGAATCCCACGGTTCTGCAGGATGAACGAGCACCGCTCACCCATGATAACAAGTAAACATGTAAAAAAACAACAACAACAACAACCGCAGCAGTTGTTATGCATCGTCTCCCATCGTGTTTCCTTTGTGCAACAATTCATGAATTCAGTCGGCCTGACATCTATTATACTGGGCTAACGTGGCAATATTCAGATGCAAATACATTGTAATTTTCATGCTCCGCCCTGAGGCTGTGAGACAAAAACAAGGGGAGCCGACAGAGCAAAGGTTCTCCGCTGCTAAATGTTTCCATTCATTTGATCCCGTTTCCATTAAAGTCAGTCTGCGGAGCAATTAGACGAAAGGGGCACAATCCCAAAGATGTGCGCTGAGGAAATAATAAGTAATAAGTGCGTAACGCTGGGATTTCATAAACACCTACATGTTATTTTAAGGCAATTATATTTAGCTAAAAAACAGGAACAGATGGGAATTGAAAAACTTCAGCTCAGATTTTTTGCTTCACTTCCCTTTATAAAAACACAACGTGGCCCCTGAGGCTTTCAGGACTGTAGTTATTTTTGCAAAGTTGAAAAGGATTAAATACAAAGATTTAGAGGCAGATTATGATGACACATCTTATTTATCTGGATCATGTGAATAATGGAGATCTTAGGAGTCAAGGCCGGGGGTGTATGCATTTAAACCTGGTTGGTTAAATAACAGAAAATCGTCCCAAAATAATCTACACTATTAATCTGTCAATCTTCAAAGAGGGAGATAAAAACTGATTTTCAACCGTGTTTGGAAACTCAAGACCTTTCTGTTGAAGCCTCCATCGAGACGCGAGTCCTGCATTTATCACTTTTATGTTATTTGGACATTCATGGTTCCCAGAGGATGAATCCCACCGACTCCTGTGAATCTGTCGTTTGTGGTTTTGAGTTAAAATTTACCGTTAAAAAACGATTGCCATGAAATCTGGATCCCACATTCATGTTGCCTCTCAGGACGAGCTGTAAAAACAAGTTCTGACATTTGTGTTTCTCGGAGGATGAATCCTTCTGACTCGAGTGAATCTCTGACTTTTGTTCCAACTTTCCAACAGTTCCCTGGAAAACGGCAGAAGACATTATCCAGAGGAGGCCAATGTTTTGACAGCGTCTGTCATATATATATTTGCTCGTAAATTTTCGAAATGTTTGCTTATGTTGCTATCAGAAACATACAGACACACAGCGCGAGCTTTACCTCCGGAATCCAATTTGTTGTTTATCTCAGTATAAATGTGTTTTTCCTTCTGAAACGGACAAAGAGACAAACCGTGAAAGAGAATCTCGGCCAGCACTTAAAAAAAAGAAAACTTCTTCTTTCACACATTTATTGCTTCACTTTCTGCTTCTTCTGTCTGGTGAAAAAAAGAATGCCAACCCTTTCTGTCTCCTCACCGCTCGTTGGTGTGTCAAGCATTCAGACCTGGAGATAAAGAGAAAAAACACGGCTGTCTATGAATCAGCAATGTGTCAGTGTGCGAGTGGACGAGACAGCCTCGTCATGCTTGGTTAGCTTTTCACTCTCGTACTCAGTAGGGCAGAAGGTTAAACCCACAGGCTTTAAATCACGTTGGAAGGGTCTTTCTGCCTCAGTGCGGCTTCGTCTTTGTCTTACAAACTTTTTAGTTTTTCGTCCTTGAAAAAGAAAATACAGAATTATTTGTCACAGTCAAATAAAACAAAAAATGACAAAAGGGGGGGAGCAGCTCCCGGCTGTGAATCCCTGACTGTGGGCACATCACCGAACAAATGTATAATGATGATTTGGTGCTTTGGGATGTGCCATACTCGATTAGGCCCTACGTGTCTGCCTGGGTATTACGAGCTGACATTAAGAACGCTGTTCTCCGTCTCTATCACTGCACCCGCACAGCCGTGACTCATCGGCACCCCCACAATGCATTGTGCCCGAGCCCCGAAACGCTGCTCCCAGGAAAATCCCTCCACCGGCCACGAGCGACAGGATTTATCCCGTTCGTGGCCTCGAAGCTCGAGTCGCAGCGTTGAGAGGATGTGCACTGTCAGTCGAGGGCGAGAGGACGGCTCCTCTTGTGCTTGGCAGCCGTTCTGAGGGGGAATGTGCTTTGCTATGACACGTTCATGCTTGATTAGGTTGCTGTGTTCTCCACAGATGTGTGTTCTGAGTCCTGATTTAGTGTTGAAGCCTCCACAGGGCGCCTTTCATAAGCTCTTTATATGTTGCCAAGACGGTTTTAAGACACGGAGGTGCAGAACATGCTTTGGCAGAGGAACCGTGAGCAGGAGCTGTGGCCGACGGAGTGCACACGGTGGAAGTGTTTGGTACTTCTGACCGTGTGATGGGATTAGCTCCCTCCACAGGACCTCTTTGAAATGTTGGGGGAAAAAAATTAAAACCAGAGGCTGAGAAAACGGCTCAAAAAACAATGATTCTGAAATGTTAAATCAAAATGATTGATGCGATGTGTCACGAGTACAAGCAGTGAAACCACAGCTTAGCGGAGGCAGAGGAGGCTTAGACGAGTATTTCTTCCTCTCATTTCGATGCTTAATGCAGCAGTGATGTGATTCATCTCCATGTACAAGACGGGTGACACGCAGCTGAGAAAACATGAATAATATAACAAATGTGGATGTTTCCCTGCAGGGCATCAGGGGTGAAGGGTTCGATGAGTGTGTCTGATGTCAGTCTTCACAGACTCGTCATGCCAACCCAACTGACCCCACATGGTTTACGACCAATGAGATCCCTCCTCGTCATAAAGACTGAGGATCTTGTGGTGCTGCTGGTCTGATGATTGTTGTGAATTTCATTTCATTTCATTCTCTCAAGGTCAAGACAGGATTGGAACCAAGCCGTCTGAACTAAGTGTTGTCAGATATGTCTAAAGGCAGACAAGTTAAAGAAATGGAGATGAGGTGCAGGACCAGAAGAGAATGCTCGATACGAAGGCCGCCATCTTGTGCCGAAGATATCATTTGGAGCCCGAGTCTCTACAGTAGCCACAGAGGGATAGGTGCTCGACCAATCACCATCTCAGCTGTCAATCAAGATGATTCATCCATGTAACTAATTTTAATTAAAACTAAACTTGTAAAGATAAATCAGTGTGATAAGAACAGAGAAAAAGGTATTTTGACTCTTTAGTTTGGCCCATGTCCAATCTGCTAACATGGAGGAGACAGGCTGGCCACCAGGGGGTGATCAAGACACTGTGGCTTCTTCATATTCAGTCTTTGGGCAGGACCTTCAAACAGCCTCGGCTCGAAAAAACAGACAGAACTAGATGTGTGTTGAAAAAAAAAGAACTGGATAGAAAAGTCCTGCTCATCATCTCTACCCCCCCACAGCTGGAAGACCTCCTGTCAGATTCCCTGTCAGGGAAAAGCCTGATCCCCCATAGTTCAACTCCCGACAAGCAGTTTGTCTGAAACGTACTGAAGCACAAGAAAACTCTGACATTATATTCATGTTAGCTGTTTTCTGTTTTAAAGCTTTTTATTTTTTCCCGAACCAATCAAAAAAGAAAGTGACAGGTCGAACCCGCCGCTGTTGTTTTCAATCGACAGAGAAGATGCAGTAGTTGTTTGTGGTGTTTTTTGTCCTGAATATAAAGATAGTCAAAAGATCTTGATCGCCCCCTGGTGGCTGGCCTTGTCATATGTCAGAAAACCCTGTGTCCTCTCAGCTAGCACATGGGCCATTGACCAAACTTTTCCCATACACATGTTCTTAAAAATGGATGTAGACTGTGGAACCAGAAAGTGAAGCCAATGGGAAAGTGTCTGCATTCTCTTGATTGACCAGCAGAGGTCAATCAACATCATCGGTGCAAGATGGTGGAAACTGTATTCTGGATATTTTGGTTGAATTTTTTTCCAGTGGAAGGAAGTGGGGATTCGTCATTGTCCCAGTCTGGGATTAATGTTGTTTGAACCTTCCTCTGGTAAATGAAAGTGAGACCATTGATTTGTTTGTTTTACCCAATTACCCAGACAAACAAAACCAACTGGCACACAATCAACTTTCTCCTCCTGGGAGATCGATTTTATTCTGGATCGGACAAACATGCATGCTGGGTTCTTCTTTCAAAAGGACATTACACCTCCCTGTAAGCGTGAGAGTTTACTAACTGTACCGTAGTCCTTCTGAATCAGGTCTGTCCTGGGTTCTGGGTGCACACAGCTACACACAGACAGGTTTGAAGCAGCTAATTTAAATGCTCACTCGCTCTGTTTCATCTAAAAAACAGATGCTCTGTGTGATTTGACAAATGGACGACAAAATTATCTGAAGGGTGGGACTTGGCCATGAATCACGGAAATGTTGAACAAAGGATACAACTGACTATTTTGAGATGGACAGAGATATTTCTGCAATTATTACAAAGCATACACAACTTTTCAAAATAAAAGCTCTGTTACTCAGCTCTTTATAAAAAGCATCACTGCAACAAAATTAATGTTGGATGCATGGATGGAGGATGGATGTATAGATGATGGATGGATAGATAGATAAGACTGACAGACAGATGGATGGATAGATAGTTGGATTGATGGATAGTTGGATGGATGGATGGATGGATAGATAGATAGATAGATAGATAGATAGATAGATAGATAGATAGATAGATGGATAGATGGATAGATAGATAGTTGGATGGATGGATGGATGGATGGATAGTTGGATGGATGGATGGATAGATAGACAAGACTGACAGACAGATAGATAGATCGATAGATAGATAGATAGATAGATAGATAGATAGATAGATAGATAGATAGATAGATAGATAGATAGATAGTTGGATGAATGGATGGATGGATAGTTGGATGTATGGATGGATAGATACATAAGACTGACAGACAGATAGATAGATAGATAGATAGATAGATAGATAGATAGATAGATAGATAGATAGATAGATAGATAGATAGATAGATAGATAGATAGATAGATAGATAGATAGATAGATAGATAGATAGATAGATGGATGGATGGATTTTTTTTCCTGCGACTTGTTTTTGACAAAGCTTTTACTTTGGTGAAGAATCTCAAAAGCCTCCATGTTGAGCCGTCACTTATGGAACCAGCGGAGAACACGTGGCACTTAGCCCATCAAGGCCGCTCGTGGCTCTCAGCCCCTTTAATGGTTTGACATCCTCTCAGATCACCATTATCAACTTTTTAAACTTGCAGTCATTATTTCCATCAGCGTTTTTTCCTTCTTTTCTTTTTTCTGGCAGACGCCCAGAAAGACGGGACAAGGAAAGTGGACGATTTCTGCCTCCAGAAAGAATCGCCTGTCAATCACTTTCTAATGTTTATTCATCCGGCCGAATGGAACTTTCAGAGGGGGAAGGGAAGTGAGACGTGATGAGACGCGGCTTTGGGCCGTCGCCGCTTGTGTTCGAAAGATGGATGGTGACGGAAAACCAGAAGAATCTGTCCTGCTTGATTTGACATATTGACTCATTCTGTGACGGTAGTTTATGATCCGTGGATTAAGATGAACGACGCGACTGACGGCTCGCAAACCCAAAAGCTGTTGATGGCACAGAGTGGTCAAACTAAAACACGGACAGTTTCAAAAGATGTCTGTTCCGCTGTGTTCCAACAGCACAGTAAAATATCATATCATAATTATATTCATATCAATATCCAATATTGAATGACATTGATTTAAAAATAAAAATCAGGTCTTCCTTTCATTCAGCGTTTCTAATTACAGCGTGGAGTTGTTTGCATAAAGAACATTTACACAAACATCCGAGCGTGTGATGATTTAGTTACGACTCTGCTTTCATCAGCTCCCAGTAATGTGTTCCTGTGACTGCGGTGCACAAGGCCACGAGATCCCCCCCCCCCCCGATTTACATGTTAATACATTCTGCAAGTTAGAACTTCTGAATGTAGATTACAGATTTTTCTTTTATCCTTCAGAGAGCGAGGCGGCTCTTCACTCCAGCCGCAGTAAACACATCTCTTTGGTCACACTCGGAGTCACAGAGGCAAAGCGGAGGCTTGAAAGTGGAGCGCAAAAAGGATTCCAGAACATCCTTCACAAACAACCCCCGCCCCCCCCTCCGGACCCGAGGCTCCAGCCCCCACTGAGAACCTTGTTAGGAAGGAGACGTGAGCGGTCCAGCTGCGAACCTGTGATACAGGCGCTCAGCTAATTCCTCACTTCAGCTCCAACTGTGTGACCAGCGGAGACTGAAAGGAAAACAGGGATCCCATAAATACTTCAGTTTGTCGGAGGCGTCGGAGTCGGAGTCTAACTCGAGGCCTCCGCCTGGTTCAGCCGCCAATGAAAGAACAGGATTTAGAGAGGCCTCGTGTTTTTTCTTTGACACAAATGGTTCCAAACAGGTGAGTGGGTGGAAACTGTTTGTTCACAAAGAGTGAAACTAGAATCTGGCCGTTAAACAAACAAAAGGCAAACCCAACCTCTCCTTATTTAACCCAACGGGAGCCTCAAGACACTCGTTGTTGCTCCTATTAAGGAACTACTGCACTTAAATGTTTTTTTTTTACTGTGAACTAAATTATATGACTGTTCTTTTATGAAAAACACATTAATGATGGTTTTAATATCAGGTTTATTACCACATTTATAAAAGAATATGCATATTGATGGGTTGAACACGGCTCAAAACGCCCCCTGGTGTTTCAAACCCTCTAGGACCTTGCAGGGGCCGAGGCTTATATAGAGTTTGGCTCTACGTCATGACATTTAGATATATTGGAGTCATCGGGTATCGCCGCCTGGTGGTTGGTTTGCAGTATAGGTCATAAAACCTGCTTCCTCCATGTTAGTGGATGGGACATGGACCAAACTAAACTCTTCTAATTAGTTATTTGTTGCTATAAAAACAGGGACATCATTGGTGCAGGACAACAACATTCATTCTGTGAAAGTAAGAGGACGTAGAAGCATCCATATCAACTCCAGGACACGTGGAACCACCTTGATGAATCATACAGAGGAAGAAATAATAATAAGCTGAATATCGTTTTCTTCTTTCTTCATAAATCTGTGAGATAGAAATCGTCCTCTCTCATTCTCCCTCTCATGTTTTTGTCATGCAGTTAATTTGATTGGTTTCCTGTACCGCTCCCTGCTCGATGAGTCAGGTATTCATGAGCGTTCAGTGACCTCATTGTATTTGACACACATCTGAAGTCGTGTTCTTGCCTCACTTGTTCTCTCATTGAAATTTCACTGTGCACACTCCTCCTGTTCTTTCCTCCTTTGTGATTCTCATATCTTTACGTAGAGAGCATGTTGCGCTCGGCTGCCGCCGGTTGTGATTACAATCCAACCTGCGCCTCAGACACTACAAGTGTTGAGTAACAGCTACTTCCAGTTTATTGCTGTGATGCACGATGGCGTCCGACAACCGCTGAGAATTGTTTTTCCACAGGAGGATATTTTCCTCAACTCAATCGATGATCGTTTGTCTCCAGCGCCGCTTGTGACCTCGGCTGAAGGTTCCGTCGGTCTGGTTCAACATGTGAAGAGATCCCGTCCCTCGCTCGCCTTCAGAGGCCTGGCAGAGAACCGCCGGAGCAGGAATACACAGAGGAAAGGAATATTTGTGTTTAAATGAGAGCAGTGGGAGAATGAAAAGATGTTTCATTCCCTCTGGGGTGAACTAAAGGGCAAAAGCTCAATCGCACAAGGACCCAGGCAAGTGCTCCTCAGGGTAGTTAAACTGTGCTCTGAGGGAAATCAACCGATTGGCTGAATTTAACGAGTTTGTCCTTAAGATATTTATAATCATGAGATCGGGGAAATCTTTTAGGAAATATGCTTATGGCTGCGATAAAAACTAACCATGGAGTAAGAAAAACCTCTTCTGCGTTGACAGAGATGGAAAGTGCTGGGTTTTAGAGGGAAATGTTAAATTAAAATACCAGATAAATAAAAAGTTGAAATGTTTTCGGAGTCTCTGAGTGACGGGCAGGAAACGGAGCTCGTTTCTTTTCTTGTTGAAAAACATAAACACAGACGTTGACCCTTTTTTTTTTTCTCTGGCAGCTTCACAGTTTGTTTTTTTTTAAACAACAAATCTTTTCAGGGCAGCGTGAGTTTAATTTTCAGGTGAAATTGCCGTTTGGATTCCAACAGTTTGATTGAAAAACAAAAAAAAACAGAAGGAAGGAGGTTCCACTGATCAATTCTGCAGGGGACAGATTGTTTTATTAAACCATGTCAGTTGCTCGTGAGGATTCTGGTGCGTTTGCTGAATAATAAAAAAACAGTTTGATAGAATCAATTGATTTTTAGATTGAGCATCTGGAGCAGATTAAACATTTTAAAGCAAGACACTGAACCAGTCCAGGTTATTTCTTTGGATTCTTTTAGGTTTTAGATTGCAGATAACTATAGTGATGTAAAGTTAATAAAAAATGTTATTTACAGATATATATATTAAAATAAAAAGGTGAAGTAAAATTATGTAAAGCCCTAATGACAGAGACATGTAGTTGAGGCTTGATATTTTATTATTTTAGCCGTGAATCAATAAACATTTTGGCAGCAGGTCGGTTTGAATTGATTAAAAATAAAAAACCTGGCTCACTAATGAGTTTTTACATAAAGGAAAATAAAAAACACATCAACCTTATACTAAAAACATGGGCTGTTTGACGCTGTGTTTAAAAGTAAATATAGAAAATGCTCCTTCATTTTTTATTTGAGTAATAAGCGATTTTACAGCATGAACGTGGAAATATGAATAATCAAATTCTGCTTTGTCACATCTTAACAATCCTGAGTGAAACGTCCATGAAAGGAGAATCTCTCCCAGTCTCAGAAACCTGGTTCAATAAAGTCTCCTTAAAAAATCTCTAATTATACACTTAATTTATGAAACGTATGGATAAACAATAATTTTAAAAGCCCAGGTGGGGCGAGACTTCAAAAAAACAATAATTAAACCAATAATTTGAAAGTTTTTAAAGGAGGCAGAACTTTGATGAAACAAAGAAAATAAGTCGACAGATAAGGTCAAAGCAGCAGCTTAAATTTGGCTCAAAATGCAATTAGTGGATTTGTTCATGGGGATAAAGTTAACTATCATAAACTTTTAATCAAACTTCTTTGCTTGAATTGAAGCTGCTCCACTGAAGAGACGTGGCAGAGAGTTTCTAAAGTATTGAGAACTTCCATTCTCACTACTTTCCGAGTAGTGTAGCGTCGTGCAGAATCGACCGGGCCTGTGAAGCTGTCGCCCCAAATTATAACATTTATGGAAACCGGCCCCCTTCTCCTCGTCTCTCTCAAAAGGCTTTTCACACCAAGTAAGAGATGTGTTTCGAAACCCAGAGACTAAGTCACCTCACCACATTAAAGCTCCAGTCACACCCGCTGCTGTCCGTCACCTGCTCCCAGTGTCACCAGCAGACCCCCATGTGACACCAGGCGGCCATTAGAGGTGTGAGGGAGCAGAGTGAGGAAAACATCCAACCCGTCAGATGGATTTCACTCACCAGTCGACTACTCGCTTCATTAAAAGTAGAGAAAGACAGAAAGATTGTTTCATAACAACAAGATATACTGACTTTATTATGACCCCCCCCCCCCCCCCCCCCCCCATGGTCTCATCTTTTTTAATGATAAGTGGTTTCTGATTGTTGACATTAAAAGCTTTTTAATTTGCTTTTAAAATCACTGGCTCATTAGAAGCTACGTCAGGACGCTGAGCTGCCATCGCAGAGGAGAACCTTCAAATGGCTCAATTACAATCTGTGGATGCCCCCCCCCCAAAAAAAAGGAAACAGTGACCCTGTCTTTATAAGTGAGAAAAACCCAGACAGCCTCAGTGAGTGAAATCTGTATCCTGCTCTGGATCTTTCCACCTGTTTTGAACGTAACAAGCTTTAAACTGAACTTGGAAACCCGATGGCTCAGCAGAGGGGAACAGGATTTCTGCTCTGGGGCTTGACAACGTCTCGTCTTAGGGACTTTATCAGGGGAGAGTTCTCTGTGAGGCCAGAAGCCGTTAATACCTGCGAGGGAGCAGAGTCCAGAAAACATCTTTATTTTTACCCAGCTCACACTTGGTGGGCCGTGATCGGGAAGACATGACATGTGTGGGTTAAAAACAGTAGAGAAAATACACACAGTAAAAACAACACACAGCTTCTACACAGTGATTAAAGATGCAATTTTCATCTACGTGATTTTCTATTTTTGTAGATAGGGGTTTGTTCCCTCTCTTCATTCAAGAGCGTGGTCGGTATTTATAAATTTCATATTCAGATTTTGAATGGGTCGACACAGGGGAAGTGTCCCGCCCTCGTTATGGGTGCGTTAGCTTTACTTATGTCAGAGTCCCGTACGGGTGGTTACTCTAACCAGACACATGTACTCCCACCCTCCACACCAGCTTCCAGTAGGTGCGCTTAGATCTCACAGTAACTTTTTGTAACATTATGAGAATGCTGTCCTTTAACCATCAGGGTAAGAGAGAGAAAGCTGCATCGTTCCTGGAGGAGAGAGCGTCCATCCTGCCTCGGTAACGTCGCTGAGAGAAAGTGGAGCAGTGAGTTTTCAGGAGGAGGGAAGAGGAAACACAGGGAGAGCGGTGCCAGAAGGTTCTCCACAGGATGAATGATGAGCCCGGCTGATCCCGGTCGGTGATCAGAGGCTTCAGGTGAGTGTCAGGCTGCTGCACGGGCAAATCAATGATCCCTTCAGACAGCCTCTCACATCATAAAGCTTCAGGTGGATACCTCACCGACTTAATCGTGTCCAAGTTCCCGACTTTAATAACAAAAGAAGATGTCTCTCTCGGCTCCTGCTGTGTCATAATTGACGGATTCCAAAGCAGCTCTGAGCTCCGTACATGTTGTTTAGCTCCGCCTCTACCGAGCCACATGCAAAACTCTGATGGAAACCAGTAATCCACATGTAGGGGACATTTTAATCCTGGAGATGTGATTATATGAGACAGTTCATAGTAAATCTGTGAGAGAAGCTTATTATGACCCAAAAACAGACAGAATCTCTTTTTGTGCCTGAACCAAAATGATCTGTTGTTTGTTCCATGAAGACGAAGGTCCAGTGAAGCTGCTCGGGGTCAGAGGTCAGGGACAAACAACGTGTGGTCGTTGGAAGTCGGAGGATTTGTTGTTTCATGTTTCCTTTCAGAATCATGGAGTTGAATACAAATTTATTTAGTGGCAGAAAACATCTTAGTTTCCCCCCTGAATGAAATATGAATCCATAATCTTCCCGTTTTCATAAATCTTAAAAGGTGTAAAGACATCATCACGTTCCACTGGGGAGACTCTGTTTGTTAAAGCCTCTCTGCATTCCAGGGTTCTGTGCTCATCACGTCGCATGTAAGATTCATTTACTCCAAACTCATTATGAATACAAATCATGTGACAGATAACCTGAGGATAATGAAGATAATGGAGGAGGAATTAGCCCAAAGCAGCGGCTGATGATGAAATTCTAATGGAGCGACGTGTCTGCACAGTGGAGCTCGGAGTCTAATGTGTTTAACAGATTCACATTACGAGGTTCAAAATATATAAGAATCACTGCAGACGTGTTGATTAATACGACTGTTGTGTTCAAGTGTAAAAGTCAAACCAGGTGATACAACAGAAAAGAGCCTTCACCTCCGAGTCAGTGTATTTAAATGTGAAGATAAAAAGTGACAGAAATAAAGGAAATAAAAAGGTCTGAGGTTTATTAGACGTCACTTACGAAGCATTTTCAATACTGCTCTTTTTAATAAAGCAAAAAAAAAAAAAGAGAGTTGCGATTGATGAGCTCTGATTTGCACCTCGAACATGTCTCAGGGCTCCGGCTCAACATCTGGCTGCTGCTGCCGTGAAGCCGATCTGATGGATCCTGTGGAGAGACGTGGAGGCAGCCGAGCACTTCCAGCGTCTCCTGAGAGAAAACCCTTGTGACTGTCCAAGGTGCCGCAATTACTGTGAGAGCTTCGAGAGAGAGAGGGAGAGGGAGAGGGAGAGGGAGAGAGAGAGGGAGAGGGAGAGGGAGAGGGAGAGGGAGAGAGAGAGGGAGAGGGAGAGGGAGAGAGAGAGGGATATGTGACTCTCTCCTAGCTTCCTGACTCATGAGCCGGAATATGTATATTGTATATTTCTGGAGTTTGGCTTTCACATACGAAGAGAAGAACAACAACAGGTCCAAGTCTGCAGCTTCATCCCATCGACGTTATCTTCACCGAGTGGACTGGACGACTTTAACTAGTGGAATGAGTTCACTAATGAGGCAGTGAGGAGTTTCATCAGTCAACATCAAACCTGAAATAAAAACTCCAGAGGTGAGAGCAGGAATCTGAGACAAGAACTGAAGCTCGAGGCAAAAGGATTGAGTTTTCAGGGGAGAGGGGCTGACATTAAAAAAAAGAAATTAAGACATATTACTCTGAAAATGAAAAATGACACTGTTGAATAAAGATAAGAGAGAAATTGCACAGAGTGTGACTCATACGGACAAATGTGAGAGTCAAACGTGGCCCAGATATTAAATCCTGTCCGAGCTACTGTACAGAGAACGTCAGGTGAGCAGGGGAAAGACTGATTTCTGATGTATTTCCATTAGAACATAAACCTGAGCAGGATCTACTGCAGTGAGGCCGATCAACACTGGTCTACAACACAACCAGACTGGGAGGCAAATGGTCCCAGACGCCGTCGACTAGCATATTCAACAATTCAAAGGAGCATTGATTGACATGAAGAAAGAGGGGGGTGCTCCGTCTTTAAGTGGAATGAGAAAACGATCGGGTCACATTTCTCTGAGAAAATGTCAAGCCGCCGATTTTCCAACAGAGATCAGCGTCGGCACTCAGAGAGACAAGCGAGGATTAAAGTCATTTATCACATCATGTGTTCGCGGAGTAGTCGTTCCCTCTGGAGGGGGGGGGGGGGGGCTGCGTAGTAGGTGGGCTTCAGAGGGCTAATGGTCCTCATCAAACATGAAACGTTATGTGCTCTCATCTCGTAACGGCATAAATCCACCAGAATTATATTATACACGATATATTTCTGGAGACCATTATGAATTCATGTGTTTTACATATCTGCTCCTCACACTGATGCTCTGTATTTCAGCTTTTAACCTTTTTGTTGGATGTCCGACACAAAATGGAAAGGAGGAAAATTTTCCAGGTCCTGACAATAAACTCGCTCAAAACAATCGTCAGTCAGTGACATTTCATTCCGTTTGTATACCATCAAATAACTAATTAAAAAACAAACCATTAGAGATGAACACTTCAACACACATCAGTAGGATAATTGCGTAGAATGTCCGAAACAATCTTTGATAAAACCAATTATTTGATATCTACTTTTTACTTTTATTTGTGTGGTCCACGTCCCATCCACTAACAAGGAGCAGGCATGGTTTATGGCCTTCAACAATTTATCAATATTTTTTACATTTATCCATAACTTGAAAAACCTTCTTGCTATTTGTTACTATTGCTTTTCATCAGTTGCTCAATAACAACACTTGCAGCTCATTATGTGGATGTTACCTTTATCACAACTACCCTGGGGTTTATTAAGCCTATCAATGGTTGGAAATCACTGGTCTACTTTACATATATATATGTAGATAAACACACTGTGTAAGTGCTGTGACCATCGACACGAGAGGAATTCTCAAGAGTAAAACTAATTATTCTGAAAGTAACGTCACTTATCGTTTTCCACTAGACTCTTCAGTGATAATCCAGCTTGACGGCTAAATGAGGACTTTGAAAGAAAGAAGAATCTTCATCTTAATCTGGAGGCCGAGGCAAATGGAACAAAAAGCCTAATGGTGCTGACGCAGACTTTGCTTTTCACTGAAAGGTGAGAAATGTTCCAATAAGGCGGCAGCTGTGATTAGCAGGACCTCAGATCAGCTGGAGCCAAGACAAAGACCTGTTCTACGACTGTGTGTTTGTGTGTGTGTGTGTGTCTGTGTGTAGCTGTGTTGTCAACTTGTTTACCGTGATTGGAGTTTCTGTCTGATAACATCTAACTCTCCTCTGATGGTCACCTTGTTATAAAGGTTTCTGGAGAGTTTACAAGAAATGTAAAATGTTCTGAATTAAAACTTGAGTTTCGGCCCCAAAGAGGAAACGTGATGAAAAGTCATTGTGTTGATATAATGCTTTACAATTTTTCTATCCCACTGTATTTTCAGTCGAGCTTCAATCAAATGCAACAGAACTGGACCAGCTTCTACTCAACGGCTCCTCTTGACACAAAGTTTTATTTCTAACGTCAACACATCTGCACGACTGCAAAGAGATCAAGGGAGAAGAACCTTTATTTAATACAGAGAATGTTTTATTCTGAAGGGCCGACGAGGTCGAGCTGAACCACTCTCTGGTACTAAATTTCCATTTTTCTTAAACATCTCCATCAAAGTTTCTGCAGGAACTTTGACATCACTCCCTCGGTTCCAGATGTCTCTGCGTCACTATGATCTAATTTCTCCTGAAAGTAAGACACAGTCGGAGGCTGTTTGCTCCACCAAATTAAAAGCTCCTCTGGCTTCTTGCCAGGTTACTTTGAACAAGCGAGTGTTCGTCTTCCTCTGTAGAAGCGCAGACCTTGATCCGTCCTTCCCACATAATTAACCCTATTTCAAAGGAACGTTTTCTTTTCCACAAGGCACAGCCCTGATGCTGCACTCAGCCGCTGACAGGATCCCATCAAGTAGATTCAGACGTCGTCCTCCACTCCTCAGAAATGAGATGAAAATTGATGTTCTGACAATTTCCCCGACCATTTTCCGAAGGGGCTGTATGTGAGAATGCAAATGTCCGTCCCCACGTTTCCAACAGGAGAATATCATCACATGTAATCACGGTGCCTCGGCATCACCACACACGACAGGCCATGTTTTGTGAAATTGCAATTTCCCAGTAGCTGTTTTTAAATCAGAGCAACAGATTACAGATAGGACTCCAACTTTTGAATACTCTGCACATCTCTGTTGTGTCCCACTGCAGCAGACAAGATGTCGAGGAGAGAGACACCCCTGACATCCCGCACGATAAACACAAGGTAAGTGCCTCTGCTGCATATAAATAGCATCATTTCATGCCAACCGTCATTACACACCAGCGTCATTAAACATTGCTCAGTCAGTCAGAGCTCCGCAGAGAGCCTCCGGTCAGGGTCCGTAATGCCACGGCAGTTATTCTCTGCAGCCTGCAGCTGTCCGGGCTCTAGTTGTCCATCCCTGCATCCTCGGCTGGCCATAATGTAGGTTTATAGATATTGAACAAACAACTGGACAATGTTTAGTTTGTCCTACAAAAGAACTTGAACAGCGGCATCGTGTGCAAACGCTGTAACCTCAGTTTATCTGTGCTACGAGGGGGGGGGGGGGGGGGCAGTATACGAGACGCGTAAACACACGTCTGGTTTTATCTCTCTACACGTGTAGTCGTGTGATGGGGAAACAAACTCGATGTGAGGATACACATAGAGGGTAGTGTGAGACCTGAGGAAACAACAGGTCACTGATATCAGACTATGGGTGAAGAGGAGAAGAATTACATAACCCTTTCTAGCCAGTGTCGTTAATTTAGCAGATTTTATGATCTATCGTTACACAACTAAACAAAAAATAACAAACTTGAGTGTGTTCTTGAAAACCTTTTCCATGTTTACGATATGCTAGAGACCAGTTTTCCCTTTTGGCTGGTTCAAACTGTAGAATATATAGAAAATTAAAGGACATGTCTTATCTGAGGTGGACTTTGTTTTTATTTTCCCATCCACGAACATGGATGAGTTTTATGACCTAAGCTGCAGCCAGCCACTAGAGGGGGCTCACCGGGATTTGGCTTCACTCATGAAGAGCAATCATGTCGTCCATATTTATAGTTGGACTGTGGTTTAAACTGGTATTTGTGCTGGTTTCCAGCCTATATTGGTTGTTTTGAGTTGAATTTGTTTTTATACAGAACCATTAGCTGATTGGTGGAAGGAAGTGGAGTATTGTAAATAAAACAAGTAATTTAAGACAAAATAATTACCACAATATATTACAACCACAACACAAACACACACACACACACACACACACACACACACACACACACACACACTCAATGTGTTTTTGTCTTTTTTAACAATGTGCTAAATATTTAATGTTAGTTGCAGGGTGGATGAATTTGCCGTCTGCAGCAGCCATCAGCAGAATCGTTCTTAAACATGAACCCAATAAACCAAACCTGTGACCCCCCCCCCGACCTAATGCATGTTAGTTTGTTAGTTTATGATCTGCATGTTGCATGTGAGAGTGATGTGTTATCGACATGTTGACAGCTACAGCTTCTGTCAGAGTAGATTCTACATTTCATTCCTTAGACTTTGGTTTTGAACTGGCTGAAAAAAAAGATCTTTTCACGGTGAGTTTTCCTCTAAATCAGTGAAAATAAATCAAGTTGTTCTTTTCCTTACGCATGACATTGCTTGTTTGAGTGTTTATTCTGTGAGAGACTCTCAGCCCCTTTAAATGCTCAGTGATACGTTGTGTAGAGCTTATCTAGACAACTGCAAACTCCTCAGAGAACCGGCGGCTGTTTGAGTCCCTGTGTTACGAACCCGGGGAAAATCTCAGATTAAGCTGTGCAGCTTGATGTTCTTCCACTGTGAGAGGTTCCGGGATTGCATTTCACTCTCCAATGAATTGGACTTTTTCCTTTGCCATTACTCAAACCGTGGCAGATGGAAAGTGAAGTCATCAGCATGCGCCGCCTGCAACGCCGCAGCTTGGTTTATGTATTCTGAGGCGGAGGGTTGCTATAATCGAACCTAATGGAAACAGATGTTGTGTTCCATGGGACATGGCGTCTCTAGCACAGCGTGCTGGCTGCCACGCACTCACCAGAGACATCGCACCGCTTCTCATCTCCGCACACGGAAGAATCTTTTTCAGGAACAATGTCGTTAATAGCATCCTCACTCAAAAAACCGAGGTGAAGTCCACGACGAGAAACAATGCAGTTGATTCCGTGTACATGTTTCCTGTTTCTCTGCTCTTGACATGCAAGAACACACAGAAACCAAAGGAGCATCACCTCTCTCCACCGTGCAGACATAGCTGCACACATAACATTACCTCTGAAAGGCCAGGGGAGAGGCAAGACAATTTCCTGACTGCAAAAACAGTGGGTGCAAAAGCGGGGGTGGAGAGATAAAGACTATTATTATGCATAGCCGGTATGTCGTCTAGGAAACTCTAATTGGAAGTAATTTTGCACTCAGTCCTAATAAAGCTAACGCAAGCAGAGGTATCATATCATGGTCTGGCCCATTTCTCCTTTTATTAGCTTGAATCGAAATACCAAATTCACACAGGCTGTGCCATCAGTACATATCCAGCCCTGTGGATGCAGCAGTGCTTGATGGAGGAGAGAGCAACAACTGACCGACTGCGGTATCATAAAACTGATGACTTCCCCGACTCTGTCACAAACTACAAAGAAGGCAGGGAGGGCGAGATGGAATCCATTATCCCCTCCTCTCTACTCCAAATGAGGCATAGGCAGCCACTCAGAGCTCCTCAATGGCTTGTGAAGACGTCTCACAATCAATGGGCTTTAATCACGTCCATCCCCCCCCCCCCCAATAAAGAGGAGAAAATGTCTCAAGCCCAATTGAGGCTAATAACGATGGAAGGGAGCGAGCTCTTCATGAGGGCGGGAAGCCGGCAAACAGTGAAAGAAGTGAAGGGTCGTAAGTTCATCGCACTGCAATTATCCGCCCTGCACACATGGACGGCTTTAGCTACCGACTTTAATTGAGGATTATAGATTTTTGGCCACTTGGGGGCAGAAAATCCCAACAAATATCCGACAGACCCAAACAGCACTGACATATCATTGCCTTGTGGCTTTCACATCAGCTATATTAGACGCATTTACTTTCTTATTAGATCCGTTGTCATCGCCACAAATTCTTGAGAGATGTTAGCTGATAGATGTTTGACTTTTCTCATCGACTAGTTACTAACATGTTAGCTGTAACAAGTACAATTATGAATACAGCAAAACAAATTCTTGATTTATTTCTTGCACTGGACTTTCTTCCCAAGTTGCAAATTAGTCTGTATACTAGTTGGTGATGTGTAAATCCACCTCTACTTCCTCCTACAAGAGATGGAAACCATTTACAACCATCAACAACTCGCCATTTCCCTTTCATACTAAAGTAAATCAAGATTTCTGTCTACAACGAACATAAGAGTCCTATCTGCCGGTTCATGAAACCTTCAGAAAAGCAGTCACATTTTTAACATCTGTTCTGTAAAGAAGCAGCTGATAAAAGCTGCTGAGTGAGTCATTGTGCTCTCTGGTTGACCAACAATGTCAGAGGCTTCAAAGTCTTTCTGTTCTGCCCCGTCTGCTTCCTTGTCTGCTGACATAAACCGATGTATATGTATCTGTCTGACACCGGCTAACAGTATCAGCAGATGAGTACCACAAAACAACAATGAGCTAAAAGAGGCTAAACAAAAGCTAACACTAGAACTGCAGGGTTTCATTTGTGACCCTTCCTCTTTCGGTTTACTGATAAAATGGAATGGAGTTTAAAAAAACACTGTGTCCATTCGGCATCATATACATCAGAGGTATTGTTTTTTCGTTGTGTTGACCACAGGCCTTGTCACTGTCCATCGAATGGCTACTTATCAATAGAAACTCATGAATATGTAATGGAGTGTGGAAATCACTTGATTTGTGCCTCTGGGGCCACGGCTGGTTCACACCCGGGCGATACGAGGAAGAATTGATCTGAGGCAGGGATCCCACTCTCTCCTCATGATGATCACACCGAGAGAAACCAGAGAGACGACGAAGAGGGAGCGGATCCTACTCAACAACATCCTTCTGCCCGAGTCTTAAATTATAACTTAGCACAATCGGGCTCTTGGCGTGCTGCTGAGGCAAAGCTCAATTCTGTAATTCATTAAATCACAGTCGTCTCATTCATTTTTTAATCTGTTCTCCACAGTTGCCAAGGATGCAGTTGATTAGTATTCATATATCAGTTCAGAAATGAGGACGTGTCTGTCCCAGTGTCCCTGGCAGGTCTGCACTGCTCTGAGACACCACTGTAGAATTCACATTTTCTGGCATGTTTGGATGAAGCATCTCCATATAGTGCCACAGAATCCCGGTGCCGCTATATTTCGCTTTTTAATCTTGAGTCTTAACTGGCAACCGTGACATTTCTCCTTCTGTTTATATCCTCAGATAACTACATAGAACCAAACTTATCAGAAACATGAACACATGCATCAGTGTGAACAGCCTAAAACCAAAGGAACCATTTTAGAGACCAAATGTATTTTAACATGTACTTTTAATTCAGTCCATGTCTCACCCACTGACATGGAACTCAACATTTATGAAAATACTCTTTTGCTCACTTGTCAGATTTGAAGATTGACACCACCAGTTAGCTTAGCTTAGCATCAGGAAACAAGTGGAAACAGCTAGCGTTGCTCTCTCCAATGTAAACACAGCTGTAAGTGTGAAATGTAGGTTTTTAACAGATTAAAGTTACAGCGAGTTAATTAACGAGGGTTAGAGGTGTTGTTTTTATACTGAATCTGCAACAGCTTCTCCCCGTTTTAGCTCTATAGCTTCTGTTAGCGTACAGATGTGAGCGTCTCATTGCGGTTCGGTCTACGCAGCCCATGAGTAGGAGGTCTTTGTGGGTCAGGTAGACCTCGTCCTCCGCAGGATGCAGCACCTGAACAACAGGAGAAAGTTTTTATCCACTACTACTTCTGAGTTTATAACCTGTGAGAGAAACTTTGGGGTTATTTGAAGAGCACGAGAAAACATTTCCTGGGAACTGGGAAATTTGTTTAAAAACTGCTTCCACAATTTTCCCTAGAATAGAACACAGTCTAGAGACACTCTGCTATTTTAGATTGTTTAAGGGAGTATCTAAGTTTGAAAGGGTTTAAATAAAGTCTTTCATTTAAACACTTAAACTTTCCCATAATACCTAAGTCACTTGAGTATTCTTCTGTCCTTATGTAAGAGATAACTTAGATTTTTACAAGAAACCCATGGTTTTACGTTGATTCCCTTTCCCCTCACCTTTCTTTTTCCGAGGAGTATTTTTTTGCATATCCAAAATCTTATTATGCTTAATAATCGACCACGTTGAAATCCGATTTTGAATTATGTGCAAATTTATGCAATTAATATGCGTCACCATTGAAGTGCGTGGGCTCCAACACTGCAACAAGGTATTAAAACTATGTTGCAGCATTTTCCATACAACATTGGAGGAGATATTAATTTTGTAGACAGCATTTTCCATACGTCTCCCTGCCTCCCAGAACTCCGTCTGTTCAAGGTAGGGACGTCTCCGGAGGTGATGGAGCACCTGGAGGAGAAACCGTGAATACAGATCTCGCATGACAAACCTATTGTGAACAGCTGTTTACAGATGACTGCACAGTTCATCTTTCTATCCTCCAGCCTCTCCCCATGTTTCTCCTCCTCTCTGAACATAAACCAGGCAGAAAGCGGATACACCTCCTGAGGTTATGGGGGACTTTTGATTCCTTTGCTTTCCTTTGGGAGGGGGGGGGGGCAGACACAGAAGGCTTGCCAGACAACTTCCTCTTATCAGAGCAAATCTTATCAGAAGATGAGTGATCTCACGTTCCCAACTGGATCCCAAGGTCGGTGTGAAGGTCACTGCTCGGAGCTGAGAGGTTACTCCACACGTGCCGTTTGTTGAAAAGGCAAAATTACAGAATTCCTATGTTGTTGTGTGACAAGAAGAAGATAATGATGTGAAATGTGTATTCATATTCACCTCGAAGCGACAAAAGCCCAAGGTCGTAAGGTTGTACATGCATGTTGTGTCCTGCAGTGTGCGTTTAGAAGCACACCAGCATTAGTGCTGGTATTCATGCAAACAGAATATTATGTATTATATCACACTGACATTTTCCCGTCATGTGGTGTCAATCCTCTCGCTGCCTTCGTCCTTTTGATTGCTGAACTCGTCGTTACCCTCCGTTAAATTATTCGTGTCAAAGTGGCTCCATGTCATCTTTCATCACGTCTGAGTACGACGGCAGCTGATTAGTCCCACGTGCTAATTCCCATAAACCAAACACTAGATCGGTTGCGATGCTCGGGTCGTGGTATCCAGGAAGCTACATCTCCATCTTTCTCTCGTCTTGTCTTCTACACAGGAGTTGTTCCCTGAGGTATGAAAACGCCCGAGAGGGTGATCTTTAAAGAGATTATTGCCACTCTGGCACTTGCCTTCACCGTGGAGCTGGTAGTTCCTCCAGGAGTGCAAATAATGATGGAGAAAAACAGCCTCCTGGGGGTTCATGCTTTGAAATGAGCTGCCATTCCTTTGTCATTCCCTGTATAAATCACCTGCTCTGTATGTTGAGGACAGTCATACTGGCCTTGTCCACTGTCATGTCCTGTTCTCATCTGAGGGCGAATAACTATGCATGGGGGACGACAAGGGCACGGGACATGACAGGAAACAACGTCTGTAGTCGTCCTGAGGTGGATGAGTGTGCAGAGCACTGTGTGGAAGAAGGAATAAAAACCTTCTGAGGGCACAAAGCTTGAAGCAGAACAGCTCAGGAGGGGCAGCCCACGTTCAGAAAAAGAATGAAGGACTCACACGGCTATGCCTGGAGCGCTTGAGTGAGTATTCAGATTCTGTCCTCAGGTATAAGAAGCAATAACACAAATACTTCAACACACTTCCAGTAAAGAATAGGATGAGATCACAACATGTGAAATGTAAAAATAATAGAAAACCAGCATCTATGAGGATAACATGTTTTATATTATGTGAAATTCATCTTCATCCATCGGTATCTTTGTGCTGTTGTGGTTTTGAGCTTTTAAAGCAACACTATGTAACTCTTACTGAGCAACAGTGCCCCCTGCAGCCTCAACTGGTAATTTATTATAATTGTGCTCCAAATAATAAAAGGTGGGATATAAAGGATTTCAATCCTATACCATTTTTTTCTAATTCTGCTGATTCACGATCTGCTAGCTGTGTTTGAATGAACAGCCTTGGCTCTGTATGTGGGAAAGAAAGAAAGCTGGATGAGCCAATCAGCAAAAAGGGTTTACTGGCTTGTGGGGGTCCCTTTTGACTGAAGGCCTCCAAATTCTAAACCTTGTGACTCCTCCACAGCCGACACGTCATCCCAAAACCAAACATTCTCCTAATAGAACATTGGCCAAATCTCCGAATGGTTAAAGAACGGATCCCACACGAGAACTTGATCAAACAAAATCTGTGACTGACGGGTGGATGAGCGGGTTGGCAGTTAAATCAGCTGACGGTGTCCACAAAACTGTTGTCAACAGATAAAACATCTGAATTCTGGGATTCCTACTGGGAAACAAAGAAAACCACAAGAAGAAGAACACGTACAGGAAGTGAACAAGACACAGGTGCGTGTCATCAGGGAAAGAGGGAAACCAGACGAACACAGGAAGTGAAGTTCACAGAAGACAACGATTTAAAACAGGAAATAAGTGAATGTGATAAAAAATCACAGAGCAAATATCAAAGTTCCACGAGGATAAATCACACGTCGTTTTAAAATAAGCTGAACCAATGTGCTGCTCTTGTGACGTTCATTGGTGATTAAATACATTTTAAGAGATTACCTTGTTTGACACTGTGTGGATCTTGTGAACTGTGAATTTTCCATTGGTAAAGCAAGCTGTGATAATGCTGCTGCACCTTTTTTTAACTGTGGCAGCAGCTGCAGGAGGCGTGTAAAGTGCAAAATGCTCTCAGTGTTTAAAGGAGACTTTCTTCATTAAGCTATTCCCTTTGAATTAGCAGGAAAAAACACACACACAGCGAGATTTAATTTGTACAAGCTAAACTTCTCCTGAAGTCATTAGTGAGGAAAACACAACGTTTTCAAAGATGGCTCTTGAAAGAAGGCGTCCACGTGCTGCTTGCTTCGGTTTTGTTTGGACCTTTGAGAAGCGGAGGAGGAAGTGAATATGAGGACAGATCCTTCTCTGGCAACCAAAAAAAGGATCAACAATAATAAATAAAAAGTTGTTATTTGAAATACAGTGTTCCCACATCAGAGGCTCACACCCTGGCCTCGGAGACGGATGATTTATTTAACTCTGCTCTGCTTTATGCTACGTTGGGCTCGCTCAGTGCGTAAAACATCAAAAGATAAACTAAACCAAAAAAGTTCAGAGCGACTTAATAGTTGATCCGATGACCTGTATTCCTAATTAGCCGCTGCTGCTTTAACAGCATCAATGTTTAAAAGGATCAATATTTCCAAACGGCCCGGCGAGGCTGCGGCTCGACTCCGCAGCCCGGGGGTCAAATATCAAGAGTCAACTGAGGAGCTGCTGCTGTAAGCCAACTCCTCACCTAGAGTGAGGAGCTGCTGGAGACTGATAAACTCCAGGAACACTCACACACACACGGGCAGGGCCTAGCAGGGTTGTGAAGGAGACCACCAGAGGCAAATCCAACTCTGCCTGGACTCCACTCGGTTCCCGGCAGATAGCGC
Source organism: Platichthys flesus (assembly GCF_949316205.1). NCBI lineage: Eukaryota > Metazoa > Chordata > Actinopteri > Pleuronectiformes > Pleuronectidae > Platichthys > Platichthys flesus. The sequence goes on from NC_084947.1 coordinate 3,748,837, forward strand.
GGAGAGAGATGCAGCTCTCCGCCCTGCAGCCATGAGCTGGAGCACCAACATGCAGTGGAGCGAATGCTCAATTTAGGATGAAAGAGGGAGTTCAGTGCTGGAATCGCGGCTGGTGGGGGATTTATTTATTTTTTATTGATGCCCCCGGTGACTTTTTATGCACACAAGCAATAACCACCAAAAAGTATTACAGCTCCTGCAAGACTCCCCAACAAACCCCCCCCCGACCGCGGCCAGAGCTCTGTAATCACTTCTGCTCATGGGCGGATGGAGAGCTTCCTTTTGTTTGGAATGTCAGCAGGTGTTTTACTCACTCTGGTGGAAACTCATCGTGTATGAGGAAGAATTGATTCATCACCAGAGGACTGTCTGCAAGCTGGAGTGCTCCTCCTCGCTCCCTGGCTTATTCAGCATATTGATTCAAGACAGTGTAAACATGCAGCCTCAGTGAAAGATGGAGACTGAAACACTTCCCGAGAGCGAGTCGTGGGTCCCTTGAAAGGCATGGATGTGAGGGGGAGGGTGGGGGGGGGTCATGTACACAATCTAACTGTGTGTAAAAAAAACAATGATGTTAAGTGGGAGTCGTCTGAGCAGTAAAAATAGAGCATCAGTGGGAGGTGAGGGAGGAGGATACATGTCAAATGTGTTAATTCACGATTAAAGCCCAGGAACTACATTGTTATATCCAGGTGAACAAAAGAATGTCCACTAAACCCATTCAAAATGAAATACCATTGAATAAGAGCTATTTGTAAAGCCAACGAACCTGCAGAGACACTGAGCCCGAGGACACTCACCTCTGCTACATAGGTGCAAGACATCCAGTCTGAAAACAACAAAGTGACATCATTGTGTGTGTCTGTGGTTTGTCTAGCACCTCACTGAGGTTGTGTTTTTTCACTCCCGGAGGCTTCATGTCAGTCTGTGGTCATTTTGCTTGGGGGCGAGTGTTGTTTCACCTCGCGTGTCATCGTGTAAAAATAAGATCCTGGAGACGCCTGCTGCTGTGGCACCGAGGTGGTTGCACTTGGTGTTTATGTGTCAGTCTGTCTTTTCAACATTTATATTTACTGTAGTATCACTTTTAAAGATGCAGTGTAGCTTGGTGAGGCCATCTTGGAAAAGACTGACTCAATCTCGAGTCAGTCTCAGCTGTCAATCATGTTTGACCACAATTCTATGCATCAAATAAATTTAAACTTATCAGAAACCTAAAAGATTACTTATGAGTATACTTTGATCTATTAGTTTGTTTCCATCCGCTAACATAGAGGAGGCAGGGTTTATGACCTACACTGCAGCAGTCATGTCGTCTATATTAATATAGTCTAATGGCGCTAATTAATAAATTAATAGCACTTATGATCAGAACTAATAGATTTGTACTCTTCGTCTTGGGCGGCACGGTGGCGCTGCGGCTGCGGTGAGCCCTGCTGCCTCACAGTAAAAACGGTTCCGGAGTTAATTCCTGGTTCGCCCCGTGTTGCATGGTTTTCCTCCGGCTTCCTCCCACAGTCCAACGACCTGCAGACTGGTGTTAATGACAGATTCTTAATCAACCATCAGGGTGAATGGGAGAGTGAATGGTTGTTTGTCTCTATATGGGACAGACTGGTGACCTTTACAAATATGCACTGAAGTTCATACTTGTGAACATAACCTGATATTTTCTGGAGGGGCTGTATGTGAAAAGACAAATGTCAGAGTTGCTCTGGACATTTTCCAGAACTTGTCCTGCCAGCCCTCCTGAAAAATGTCTAGAGAACATCAGAGGGAGCTCGTGTGAGTACAGCAGGAAAATGTCCTGAGAATTCCCAGTGAGTAAGTGTTGAAGTTTCTAACACACGACAGATGCTAAAAGTAAAACAACAATAAGAACAAAAATATCTCAGTCACGGAGAAGCTAGCGACAAGATTCCAGATTGATCCAAATGGATTAAGTGCTTCCTTGTACAAGTACTTTGTGTATTTTCGGGAACAAATCACAAAACTAATACTGCGCCATCCAACAGTCCAACTCACCACAATGATAAAAGGCAGAAAACATTTTAATAAAATGGAACACAGTACAAATTAACAGTCCACGTGATGCTCCAAATGCAAACATTGTTGAAATCATCCAGATTGTTCACATATGGAGAGGATGACGAAATTACATAAAAATATTAACACAGAAATCTTCAAAATACATTTTTTTTCTCTAATAAGCATAACAGGGCTCCGCGTCTTAATGACAGTGCAAAAGTTCTAATGTTTGGAAAAGGGTTCGACTCGTGTAACGTCTTCACGTGAGGGGTTGATGATGTTCAAACCTGAAGCCTTTCCTCATCTCGTCATCACGTCCAGGCCTGATCGGTGTGTTTTTATATAAAAAACAATACAAATCCTGTCAACAAGGGTTCCTCCAGTTCGTGCTTTGTTACTCATCAGCAGGTCGACAGCTTGAAAGGCTTGAAAACTGTTTGTGTGGGTCTACATGAAGCTGTTCCAGAAAAATAACTTAATGATCAACGTTAATGAGGCTGCGGGAGAGAGAAAGGATTTGTGTCGACAGCATCAAAGCCACCATTTTGAGCCACAGCCACCTCCACACACGTGCCACATAGTGACAAATAATGCTGGAAAACAGCCACTTGTCTATAGGACGACTTTTACCGTGCGAGAGGTTGGTTTGTGTGAGAAAAACAAATCTGGTGACATATCCTTGGCCATGAAAGATTCTATGAGTGTGTGTGTAGATGGGTAGTGTATAGGATGAAGAAGCCTCATGTCAAACTCAACAGGGATGCACCAATGGGCAAAACGGTGGATGAACGAGCGGGGGGGATGAATGAATGAATGAACAGATGGGGGGAGGGGAGGGGAAGCGTCTCATGCGGCCGACCGTCGACGGATGACAAACGCTCCCCTCTGCAGCTGGCCCAGGTAGATCCTCATCTTCGTGCTGTCGCTCGTCTTCCTCACCCAAATCTGGAGAGCAAAGACAAAGACCATTTAGACACAAGCACATTCCAAAGCAGCTGCTGTCTCTGAGACAATACATCAGTATACACCAGCATCATCTACCAGAGGACAGGTAGTGAGAAGAAATCCAAACCCACGTCAACTACACACTCAGGGAGCTCCAGAAATACATTCACATCAGATTTCTGCAGAATGAGGAACTTTCCTTTTCAAGTCAATCGCTTCTCTTCAGTGTTCGTCTTGTGTTGATCAGTAATCGGCACATTGTGTTAAAACACAAACTAAATCTGGCCCAACATTCCCTTTAAATTCTATCAAGTCTCATAGCAGAGCTGATAAAAGAACACGGATCATGAGATCTTAACATAAAATACACACTAATGAGAAACTACACTGAACAATATGTATTTCATCCCCTTGCCACCCCTTGATAACAATAACTTTATATATCTATATTTATAGAGCACTTTTCGAAATCTACGCTACAGAGCTTTACAATGGCAGCATGATAAAAGAGACAGTTCATTAAATCATGAGCACAGCGATCACAAATATTATAAAGCCCAGTCTGCTCTGTTGTGGTTGGTCACCCTCTTCCTGCACTTGTAGGAAATGTCGGCCATAGTTCTTTAACTTTAGCGAACTTTCAAATTCGCAAAAAAATCTTTGCGTCACACTAGAGGAATGAAACACTTTCATCATGCGTCTCCTTTATGGAATAAACGTGTTTCATGTGACAGGAGCTGGAACTCACCTCATTGGTCCCGACTGAGCTGATGACACAGCTGATCTTCGTGTTGTCTTTTGATTCCAGGTAGATGGCCTGACTCTTGTGGTACCTATCAACACAAAGAAACACACACAAAAAAAAAAGAACAGCTTGAGTTTTCACGCTGAGGAACGATCGATGGACGAGAGCCGACAGGAGAGAGGTGCATTATACCTTACTTCACCCAGCTGAATAAACCACAGCCCCCTGAGATCGCTCTAAATGGATAATTGGACTGGAAATTCAAAACAAAAAGTCTCTTTTTAATGGCTCCAAACTGTCAGAGGACAAAACCAACCCAAGGGAGGCGACTGACAGTCAAAGCATTTGATCATTAAGCAGCCGCTGAAGAATAATGACGCACGTGTCTCTCTGTGGTTCTTTGAGGAGGTTTTTTCGGCTTCGTCTTCTTCAGCGATGAATAAAAGAGACTTTGCCTTTAAAAGAACCGTGCACGAACCTCACAGCTGGCGTCTCAACTTCTCCCGTCTCCATCAGTGACTAATAAGACACTACTCTATTATTTTTACCCAATTCAAATGTATTCACTTCTGATGCGGAGGTCTGCTCTCAAACAGAAAGTCATCGGAGGCTGTGTTTGGTCAAGGATTTTTCATTCTCTTTGCATTCGTCACCCACACCCTCTGCATATTCATTTCTATTGTGGCTTCAAGCACCAGCACTTGTTTCGAGGCTGTTGAGTAATAGCTCTTTCTGCAGCCTAGACAAAAAGAGGCAGCCATCAAAGTGCTGCTGTAAACTGTTACATGAGGACCAGCAGAGCTCCAGAGCCGTCAAAACCACTGCAACGTGGCCATCTAGTGGTGGCTTGAGCTGTGCATTGTCAGGGGGGGAAACACAAACAATGAGACAATGGTTCTAAGGGTGAAACTTTAAATGTACCATCTTTTGTCGTAGTAAAGCTTCCCCTCCTCGATGCGAGCCTCGTAGCGCTGGGTGGGGCTTTCAATGGGAACCGAGGGGACATGTTCTGGGGACGAGGGCGATACTGAAGAGGGAGAAACATCTGGTTAGTTCCAAACTTCTCTAAATGACATGATTTATTGAACTGGAGAATACATTTTGTAAGACGATGCGGGGACTCACCGAGTATTGACATACCGGGCCGCTTCGGCGATTTAAGCTGCAAAAGAGAAAGCGTTAAACAAATAATCAAAAGAAATGACATTGAGTAGGAACACTTTTAATATTAGTTGATCCGGACACACTAACCTTATTAAGTGTTCTGAGATCTTCCATGATCTGTTCATCTGTCAACAAATAATTTAGCTGAGGTTTGAAGAATTAAGGAGCATCGAAAAAGCTGTGAGTGCACTGAAAACAAAACTCTTCAGGGGGAATCATAAAAGTATCTGGACAAAGAAGAAATATTCTGACTGTAAATTTGCTACATATTTTACTCCTCAGATTTAAGATGGTAAGGCACTAGAATAGAAAAGAGGATGGAGTTTTCTGCATTTGCATTTTGAGAATAAAGTGGAAATGACAAGAATAGACTCAAAAACTGGATGAAAGAATATTTCTCCATTTCATAAATAACCAAATAAATCAGAGGAAGTCAAAATGTCAAGAATAAAGTGGACATATGGAGAATGAAGAATTTTCTTTGCCCTGAGCTCTTGTGTCTGTAAAGTCTGTGAAGGATATCTGGTGCAGGTTTTCTCCGTTTGTCTGGAATTGGGACTGGATCATTAGGTCGTCTCCTCAGCTTCCTGGTCATGATAGGTTTTACCTCCATTGAATCTATGAATGAAAAGAAATGTCAAAATAACGTCTGTGGTTTCTCAAAAAGCACATTGAAAAGGATTCACGGTAACATCTTCATTTACTGAATCTGATAAGTCCTTCTTGAGTCAGACAATTTAATATTTAAAGTGTCGAGAGAACAACTCACTTCCACCAGCCACATACAGCTTTATTCCCTTTATCTCCCTCTCTCTTCTTTCACTATGAGAGGTCATGATTAATCATCCCGCTCTGGCTCTCTTACCACCTGTCAGCTCCATTGTTAGTTTTTCATTCTCAATCATCTTCTTCTTCTCCTCCAGCTCCGCAATTAGGTTCTCCTTCAGTTCCACCTTTTTGTCGTCAAACTCCTTCACCGCTGCCTTCTTCTCCTTGATGTAATTCCTCTCCACCTGCTCTGTCTGCGGACGGATGACAGGAAGAAATCACAGAGAGAAGAAGCATGTTTTCCTCATAATGCCGAGAAAATACGAGAGGGAGTTTTGTTAAATCAGTCATGCAGACGCCGGCTGGAGATGAATATAACTCACCTCAAGTTGGAGGAACAGATCTGTAAAAGGGAAGGAAAAACAGAACTGGTCACGTAGAACAAAATCAGTTGAATGTCATGAACTTCACCACCGGTACATTATATCTGAGTCGACTCTGATTACCCTTCAAGACTAGAAAAGGCGAACGCTAAGTAAGCTTTAAGCAAACATCTGTGAACTTGAAATCAAAGCGTCAAGCCATTAGGGATGCATCTTATACTGTGTTTCAGCCTTTTATCTTTTCTAAGTCAAGTTCTCAGTTGATCATTATCTAAGTCGATTACCAGGGTCTGAGCTTCTCCTTATTATCTTTTTTGCAGCGTAAATTAAAAATTTAACAACATTTTGATCATCAGAAAAATTGGGCACAGTGAAATTTGACACACAGAAAGGATTCACTGCACTTTTCCAGTAATATTGCATGTTGTGTGAAGACAGACTATCCAGACTAAAAAATTACCAGCACTGTTTTCAAACTTCCCTGTTTCAGGCACTTGAAGACTCTGGAGTACATGTAAACATAGCCACACTGATATGTTATAAAACTAACATGTAGCCAGAATGCAAACACAAAACACCCCCTCCCTCCTACTCCTAACTTTGGGCTGGTTTCCTACTAATTCTCACGTCCAAAGTGTTGTTCTGCAGCACCAGCCAATGTTCTGCCCTCGCCAAACAAACCTAACTAAATTAGGAAGCCCTCCAGAATTGTTATTTTCTCCTCCAAGCACAGTTGGTGCTGATGCATCAAAATCAACACAGTGTGGTCTATTTCTGAATGTTGCTCAACTCACCTGCATTTCGGAGTCTCTCTTTGTACTGCTGGTCGAGCTTCTTCATCCTCTTCTGATACTCCTGCAGAGTACCTGAAAATAAAACATGTACATCAACTGTTAAAATGAAGTTGGCAGAGAACTGTCTAAGCTGAACATGTTTATCCAAATATATGTAATCCTGATGTCAAACCAACAGAATTATATCCTCCTTGGCAAGGGGAATACCTTCATGGTGTTATCAAATTATAACTTAGATGGGTCTGGTGAAAGTTAAGTGATTTAAACTTGAATACAAGCTATTTATTCAAATATGTCATAAATATTTTTCGATTTTGACATTGTTGATGCGCTACTCTAAGTATCCAACCACACACTTGACTTAATTCAACTCACATGACTCCTACATTTGGATAATAAAAAAAAAACTCAACCTGTGTACATTCAACACCAGCGTTGACTCATTTAGTTTGTATCAGTAAACAGTCTGGATGATTTCAAATGAGTTGTCGGTGTCAGAGCTCAGGTTGTCAGTTGTCGTTTGTTTCTCTGAGAATGTGTTGTAAGGTTGAATCACCTTTGGAACTGGCTTCCCAGCCTGAGGATGTAATCCCTGACCACCACCATAACAAGTATGAGAGGATTTGACTGTGTCCTTCAAACACCTCCAGTCAACTAATCCACGTCTTCTCACAAATCCCACAAAATAAATTGCACCAGTCACTCATATATGAAACTCCTCCTCCCACATTCAAAAAAATAAATCCGAGTGATTACCTTCTTGCAGCTGCTGCAGCTGTCGTTTCAAGGAGGCCAGTTTGTCTTGGTACATTCTGCAATTAAATGAAAGCAGAAGGAATATCACAACCAATAAAAGCAATACAAATCATAACGTTCATTCATGCACAGAGCAAAACACCATTAACAGGAATTCAGGAAACATTATACTGCAAATTTGATGAATTCTAAACAAGGAATTAAGTGAAACTGTCTAAGATATATTAATAAATAGATGGAACAATAAATATGATAAATAAAATGAAATTAGAGGGAGCCAATAGATGTTCATAGTCTTGAGTTTGCATTTAAAAAAGATGCACATTCTCTTCTGCCCTCAGGTCGTCAGTGAGCCTGCTCCAGAGACATTGACGGCCATAAAGACGACTCACTAATCTGTCCAGCTCTTAGTTATGCTGCTATAGGCTTTGACTGTCGGGGGGACACATGACACACAGAGTGTGTCATGTGTCCCCCCCCTCAGTGCTTGTTACTGACTTGACTTCTTCCCCAGATGCCTTGAGCTCTATCGTTAAATCCAGGATCGGGCGGCAGCCACATCGTGGATCTAGCTGAGCTTGGATTGTGATTACAACTAGTTTGCTTAGATGTACAACATGCCTGCCTACATACACTGCTATTATACCACTGAAATTACAAATGTCAAGGCTGCTCTCATCCTCTCTGTCAGACATTTTCTTTTTGTATAAACAACTCTCCATTTGTTAGACACTTAATGTTGTACATATTGTGTTGTTGATGTGCTCTGGAAGACACAACATTTGTTGTATTTCTGTCTGTCCCAGGAGTTAGATCCATCATCCATGTCGAGTGTTAAGGACAGTCTGTCTCACCCTATACACATTATTAGACTATGAGGCAAATTAAAAGGAAACTACTGGCAAACATAGGCTACTTTTAAAAACATCACCCTTTAAATGAATGTCTTTTATAAATTGTGTATAACCGCTGAGCAGTGCTGCTGAGAGCCACTTACTGTTCTTTGATTTCCACATAGTCATCCTCGTCGTGCTTGGCCAGGTCTGTTTCACTGGCATCCTCTGTGTCTGGAGGAAGAAGAACAGGACAGGGCTCGGATTACAAAAGGAACTTCTCAAACAAAGCCGGTTCTCTCCACGTGAGCATGACAGCCTGCAGCAGCGCCACGAGACAACTGTGCATCAGTCTAATTATTATAATAATTAACATCATCATTCGATTTCCCAACACTTAGAAGATGATGCAATTGAGTGAAGAGACAGACAGACAGTTGATGAAAGGACGTGCGTGGCACTGGGAGGGTAATGGTGAACACCCAGCCTGGGAATGCCCTCTGTGGTTTTTGCTGGATAAGGAGGAAGATCCGTGTTTGACGGGAAACATCTTGACTCTTCTCGGACGCCGGAGACGAAACAAAGTTGGGGATAGACGAGGCTCAGGTGAGATGATCCAGCATCCGGAGATCAGGGCTTTTACACGTTATCTAATGGCATCAGCGTGACGAGCGGAGTGTGAAGGATTTGCCGCATGATGAGATAAATCAGAAGCTAACTTGCTCGTGCTGTCAGTCCACCAGTAAATGCTAACGTGTTTCACCCGAGACCAGCGGCGAACTCCGGCAGCCAAGTTTACCAAGCACCGGCGAATCCTACTGTCAGTCCGCGTTACCTTCAGACAACCAGCCCGGCACATGAGAAGGGTAAGGCCCGGTCGGGTTGAGCTGACACAGCAGCTTTCATTTTCGGTTAGCATTGGTGTGCTAGCTCAAGTTAGCGCAGCCTCCTGTTTTAAAGAGTAGCCCGCGTCCTCGCCGCTGTAGTTCGGGCGAAAACAGAACCGGCAGCCGGAGGAGTTAAACACACACGGAGGCAGAATGTCCGATTCGGGGGGAAACTAGCTAACCTGGTGGTGGTGCTGCCATCGCCTCTGCCCGTGAGTCTCTTTCCCCGGCGATCCTCCGTCCTGTGCGGGAGAGCGGTGCGAAGAGGCCGGTGCGGCGGACACAGCACGCAGGGTTTCACCAGCCTGGCGACCTGTCAGTGCTCGGAACTAGCGTCACGTAGCTAGCTGGCTAATTAACGCTAGGTGGCTACTACCCCCCCCCCCACACCACCACCACCCCCCCCTTTCTTTTAGCAATCATCCATTATTTAAAACCGTGCACACACCCGGGTCAGCTGCAACAGGGTGGGTCTAATATGAATTAAATTACAATTATTGTGACCTTATTGCACAATTGCGCGATTGTGTGGGCAGAGTGGAGAGAGAAAGATTGTTTACGCCCCTCGCGCTCCGTGCGCGTAGCGGAGTTAGCTAGCGTCAAACGCGGTGTTTAAATCGTGGTTAACGTTGGTATAAGTTCGCTGCCAGTCCTGGAAACACCCACCTCGTGTCAACGGTCCTTCCGTTGATAGCTCACCTCCTCCGGGAGTGTTAGCGGGCAGGGGCTTGTTTGGCGGGTCGCTAACATGTGCAGCTAACAGGCTAACTGTGAGCAGTTGCCCCTCGCGTTGCACTCGTTCGCTACTTGGGACCTGATTCGCCAAATCGTGCATGTGCATAATGCATTTCCAGCTGAGCCCCAAACTACACGGCGCAATTGAATTAATTCGTAAATGCAACAACGGCGCGTTTCCGTTTCTCCTCCAACAAGTAGACAGAGCCCCAGCCGCGGTGAACGTTACCTTCCTCTGAGTCCCTTCCCCTGAAACTCCGATCGTCGTCGTCCTCCACGCTGTCGAGTTCCTCTTCGTCGTTGTAATAGTCCACCATGGGCGACAGTAGCGTCGAAGCCATTTGTTCGCGTGGAAAAAAGGTAAACAAACACAAAATAAACAATCGATTTGTGTTTTTTTGCAGCTCGGCTTGAGAACAGCGCCTACAACTGGCAGGACCCCCCGAGTATCAAGCTGTCCGACCTTATGCCTGTACACAATGTCGGAACTATTAAAGTGTGATGTTGAGAGGAAAGTATATTTTTAAAATTTAACAAGCAAATAAGTCAAGCTATAGTATAAAAGTTTAAGATCGGCACGTTTTTATATGCGCATTAAGTATTATGGCCGAAAGTTTTAAACAGGCATATTTACGAACAGGCGGATGGGGCTATGGGGTCTCTTTGTTTTGGAACCAGTGTGGTTCACTACATCTATGGTTCACTACACTTTCACTGAAGCGCGAATAGACAATAATAATCATATGATCATAAACTTTATTCCAATATACAGGTATAAAGTGATTTATAAGTTAAATAAATTAAGAAATGAAGGAAAACAATGGGACCAAATTTAAATCAGTTGAAGATCACAAACTTTAGGACCGAACTTCAGAACAAAATTAAAGTGAAAGAATTTGAAAAAAGTCATTAGTGATTTATCGAAACTGTCAGTAAAAACAGAGCGAGGATAAAACTTAAAATCAAAAGTTCCAAAAGTACATTAAGACCAAGTCCTTAGAACTCACAACTATAACACTTCAAATCAAAAGAAAACAAACTCAAGTATAACCACAGCTTTCCTTTTATTTTCTTCCTAGATGGATCTCCTCAAGGATCTCCACCACCGGAACAGAGAAGGCATCGTCACCCACTATGGTCCTCAACTGGGACCGGGGTAACAGATGACAGGCATGGTCTCTGCACCTTTTGAGTGGATTTAAAGGGGTTGTTCCCCGGCCAATGTCCCATCCTTCCGCCCAGTTTTGTGGAAATCAGTTCAGTAGTTTGTGTGTTAGCCTGCTGACAAACAAGAGAACAAAAGAGGGTGAAAATGGTGATAAGGCACTGGCCTCCTAAACAAGGGGATGCTGGTTCGAGTCCCGTCTGAGAAGCAGACTTTAACAGTGGTCAAAGATAAGGTAAGAATTTCTAGTCTAAATGACACAGCTGTACAACTACTGAAACATTATGGGAGTTGGAACTGTTTTGAACAGATTTGGAAGATACTGTTATCCAAAACAACTTTAAAGTCATATTCACCCAATTCAGACAAAACATCGCGAGCTGTTCGGGGTTCAGTGTTTTGTTCAAAGACACTTCAACTGGCTTTCGATGAGCAGGGGAATCCTTCTGATAATTAGCTGACCACCTCCTGAGCCACTAGTTGCAGAGGTTTGTATGCATGTGTTCTCTTAGAGTCCGTCAGGAGACATTCCACTGTTTTGTGGTATTGTGTTAAAAATAATAAAAAACAAATAAATGAAGATGTCTTCTCAGTGTTTTATTTTGTACAAGGACACATGTCACCTATTATTCCTGTTTCATCCTCATGGCTTTGATATTTTGTGTCATGCATGTAGAGTGCCCAAACCTCATGGCTTTAAACTTATGATATTTATGGCTTTATAAGACACAAAAGGTACAGTAACAATTGTCAGTGATAAATTTAATAAATTTTACTTTAACTTCAATTTGCACAGTATTTTACAGCTCAACCTTAAACCAAATATTCTGCCTTTGTCTCCCAAATAAAATGCAAATAAAATCAGCTACAGGGGAAGAAGTTCCCGGCCTGAAGCACCACTCAACTGTTTCATAATCATCAAGGCAGAAGATATGAACATAAAGAGAGGACATTTTACTTAAAAACACACACCTTATGTTCCTGTAGACAGAATAGTAGTAATACAAAAATGGAATCTCATTCTCAAATTCACTGAGTTTATATAACAATCAAAGTCTGTGCACCTCAGGAGCTGTATTAAACCTTCATGTATTTTGAATAAAAGACAATGATCCTGCTCATAGATGTGCACAAAAGGATCTTTATCTTTTTTATAAGTTATACTTCACATAAGGTTCTATACTTCCTTCATTCTTTATGAGACAGTATGTTAATTTATTTGTGGTCTTTCTTTTTAGAGTTTGTATTATATTATTTTCTGTCTTGATTTTAAATGATATCGTATTATTTGACTCCTTGCCTTTGCTGTTGGGTTTTCTTGTTTTGATTATGTAATATTTGAAAGCACTTTGTAACGATTGTTTTAAAAGGTTCGATTTAATAATAATATTTCATACATGTAGTTGTGCAGCACGTTAAAGTGTAATTCAAAAGAAGAGAACTGAAAAGGAAATATATAAGAGCGCAAGAGCAAGTGCAAGATCTATTAAAGGCTTCAGCAAAGAGAAATGTTAAACATTTTATTTTAAAGGCTCAAATATATACATATCATACGTTATTATTATTCTTTATTTCCTGTTAATCTCCTCAATAACCCAAAGTGACTTCTTCTGTTTGGATGAACAGTATCGTCAGATACACTTTCAAATACAGACAGCAGGTGGCAGCATCGCACTGAGCTACTTTCAGGACATGCGCTGGATCACCGTGCGTGAAGTTGCGACAGAACCGGGTTCAGTCGGTCAGTCCACGCATCTTTAACGAAGGAAACAAGGCTCGGGACTTATTTGCTCGACAACTTTCAACCTGTGATCTTTAGGATCAAAGGACAAACTGGATTGTTTTTGCGTTAGATTTTTTTGTGTGTGGGGGGGTAAAAACACTCGACTTTGCGGCGCTGGAATGCGTTGGTGAGACGAAACGAAACGCAAAAAAAAGAACGAATAAATAAATAAAACAAAAACAAACAGGAAAAAGTGCTCATCCTCCGCCGCACGCGACAACTTTTTTTTATTTCCGGCCGTGTGTCAAGAAGAGCCGCGGAGGGCTGAGCTCGCGCTGCTCCGTCATTCAGGAAGTCCGCACCAACTGACAGCAGCGCCCCGCAAAGTGTCACCGACATCTGCCACAGACCCCGGGCTGCGTGGAACTCCTGCACCCTGGAAGAGGAGCACTTATACCCCCCTCTTCCTCCACCTCTGCCCCTGTTTGGACCCTGAAAGGTGAGCGGGCTTTCTCCTCCTCCTCCTCTCCTCCCGCCGCTGTCACTGTTCATGTCGCTAACGGTTTTTTTTACACCTCCGAACCGACCGCTTCCTCTCGGCTAAGCTAGGTCGCTACGCGGTAAAAGTGGATGTGAAGGAGCGGGGGGTAGGTCGCACCGGCACCTGGAGCCGTGTGGAGGAGGAGGAGTAAGTGGGGGGAGAGTGGAGTGACCACAGTGGCTTGTTTGTTTGAGTCCCCGGAGAGGCGGTGAGTCCACGTAGCGGCAGCGGCAGGAGTAGGAGCAGCGGCGGTGGCGGCAGCTCCTCCTCGCCGGGGGCTGAAGTGCGTAGTACGGTTTGATTCGCTGGGTCCGTGCACCTGCTGAAAACCCTTTTATTGTGGATGTTGTGGAGCCCCCCCCCCCCCCCCCCACCCGGCGGGTGAGTAAGAGCAGCGGAGCACGGCTGACAGGTGAAGCGCGCACTTGATGGATGTGTGTGACGGGGGGGTGTTTTTATGTATTTGTGTGTGTGTGGACGCTGTGAAAACTTCCATGTTATTGGTATTTCGCCGTTGCATCAAATGTGGGTCAGCGTGCGTGAGTGTGTCGCATGCAAACCCACCGTGGCACCTTCCGTCGAGTTCCTTCATTGTTTTTTTTACTATCACTGCACAGTGGCTCACAGCCGAGATCCGAACCCTCGTCTCTACCCACGTTTTACTACGCCATTAGCCCGTCTGCACGCGCGACACTTTTGTGTGTGTGTGTGTGTGTGTGCAAATAACGACTCGCATTCATAACATCCAGCCTCATTATTTATTTACAAAGTCCTTTACCACTGCAGGAGGTCCTCACCTGCACGCGCACATTCACGTGCACATGCTCGGTAAGGGCAAGCAGCAGGTAGAAAGTGGACGTGGGGCTCGAAATGGCAGATGTGTAGAGAGAGAGAGAGAGAGAGAGCCGAGCACTCAAACCCAAGCTGACCTAACATGATGTCATCTCCTGAGCGTAGAGCGCATGAGTGAGAGGCAGCAGAGCTGGTTCCCCCTGATAAAAAAACTGTTGTTTGTAAAGATGGTTTTATTCTAAGGAGGCTTCGTCTCCTTCTTCTCCCCAGTCACAGTTTCTCCAGGGAATTAATCCCATTATTATGACATGTCACTCACATGGATTCGAATGGCGGAGTGTGTTTGTTTTCTTTTGTGAGAAGAGAGATGTAGTGTGAATGTACTCGTTTCACACACATTTGTTTTGCTGAATCTAGACCTTCGCCTTGGCGTGTTGCTGAATAAGTGGCGTCAAGCTGCTCTCAGTTAAAGGGAATCAAATATTTAGAGATTTCAGCCAAGGTTTGTGCTTTACTTTCAATCTTTTTTTTTTGGGGGGGGGATAATAGCTGCGTTTCCAACACAGGATTTTCTAAAGGAGACGGGAACCTTTGCAGGAACTCTGATGATTACCCTCTTTTCAACCGAGATGTATACCTGGTGCTATCCGGAGTTGGTTTGCTGGTTTACTTTTACACAGGATAGAGCCACCACGACATTACGTCACTGTACAAGTCTCTGATTTCCCAGCACATGCTCTGCTCGTGAAGCTCCCTCTGTCTGGTTTGTTGTGCACTTGAGCTGACGACAACAAACCAACAACAGTTTGTCAGACCGCTTCTCCTTCGCTTTGACATCCATAGTTAAAAATATTCAATCCTCTTTGCAGACTACACACGACACAAGCTCAGTTTTATTTTTTTAAATGGTGGTCACAATGTTTTGGTTGGTCCAACTGGTCTTGTTGGTCATGATAATCCTGCCGCCATCACCTGATGTAAGCAGTTCTTCTTTTAGACTAAAGCTAAGTGTTGGTGCCAGAGTGGAACCCGAGTTTCTGGGAGAGAACCAGGTCTTTGGCTGTCAAAACACAAAAGGGGTATATGTATTTCCACCACAGGGAACCACAGTCTAAATTTAGCAATAGGTCATAAAATCGCTTCTTTTCGTTGTGTCTGACATCTCGGGTGTTTTAAATATGCTTAGTTCTTGTCCTCGACTCTTTTCTGATTTTTATCTCCCCCATGTTTACTGTCTTTTCAATGTTGCGCGATGTGCACTGCCCGTTTACCACATGACCTGGTGGACGACAGTTGAACAGCTTTATGTAGCTATCGGCTGTTCACACATCAGCAGGTTATCTAATCTTTCCTTGTGGTCTGTGGGCGGGTCCATTAAGTTCTTCGAATAAAGTTCCTGGTACTAAAGGTTCCTGGTGATTTTGGTCAAAACGCAGCTTTAGTCTATAATCTAGAGTTTCAGTGTCCTACTTCAGTTTTGCTGCCCTTTACGTTCAAAGGGCACAGGGCTGTTGTGCAAGTCCTCTTCCTGGTTCTAATCATCCATATCTAGGAGGCTGACTGTCAACGCAGGAACAGAGAGTGATACACTTCCTTATTAGGGATGGTATCTTGGGCAGTTCAGCTTTTATGACTCTACTCTGATTGTGACTTGTTTAGGTAAATGGTTCCCTCATTCAGGTTGTTGAGCTGATATAGAATATGTGTTTGTGCAGTTGGCTCTGTATCAGACTTATCAGCTGTATGCGGTGGTTATGATGCACTAAATGGTGGTTTCTGCACCATTAGACCCAGCTGAGGTGATTCACATCTGTTGGGGTAAATGGTTTTTATTTGTCAGGATGTGAAACCTGACACTTTCAAGACCAGGGTTAGGGTTAGGGTTAGACCAAATGGAGAGTCATTTTTAATAGGTACATTCTGAACAATACACAATTACTGAGTATATTGTGTGAATAATTACATGTTTCTTTGATTTAATTTGGCTTTTGTTAAAGCAACACTATGTAACTTGCTGAGCATCAGAGCCCTCTGCAGCCACATGTGGCGATTGACTGTTGGGCTCCATGTCTGAGTGGTTTTCTTGTCTAGTCTGAGTGGAAGTCTGACTCAAACATAGCTATAACAAAAGTGGATATTCCCCATGATCCCCTGCCTCCTGAACCAGAAGAGCAGCCGCTGTAACAAATCCACCAAACTCTGTTAAGAGTTCTTCATATTTTAAAAGTTTCCTGCTGAATATTGATCTTACATGCTTTGTTTTAATGACTTCTAAGTATTATACAGTTCAGCGTTACTCTTCAACTTGCTAAAGTTGATTCTGACAGTTGAATCTTTGACTCAGTCAGCTCTTCTCACAGGAGATCATACCAACTCCCCAAAGTTACATGTAGAGCAAGAACAGACATTCAGGGTAACAGTGGGAATGATGTAGGAAACATTCTCCGTATTCACAGTCACTGAACCATCAAACTCATTCTGAATCTGCTATTTTAAGATACAAAAAAGTTTCCTAGTGTTGCTGTAAACTCTATATGACACTGGTCTCTATATGTAACGTGACAGCGAACTTCCTTTATACAGTCAGAGGCAGTCATAAGCATATTGCTGATAGTTGTGTATTTTTAAAGAGCTGTTTGAGAGATTATTGAGACGTTAGCCGGGGTCCTCATGTATTTGCGCAAATCCTTTAGAGTACCAGTGTATTGTGTGTGTGTCTGTGATTATGTGAGTGTGCTGATGGATGCACAGGGAAAGGACACATCAGCTGCTCCTGACAATCGGCTGATGTGGCTGTCAGAGAGGGATGGGGGTGTGAACTAAGGCCATGTTCGCACTAAAGGCAGTTCGGCCATTTGCACAATAGCCTTAAGCCAAATTGTGAAAATAGCTTTGCTAGTTATGTCTCTCCATGAACACTTATGTGTTAGGACTTTAACTGTTGATTTGTTATCAACAACTCAATTATAGCCATGTAAGTTGATCTGTTCTTCTCTGTTTCATTTTCAACAAGACCAGGTAAAAACTGTGTATGCAGCCTTTTTATTGTTTGTCGTTGAACAAAATTAAAGACCTAACTATTTGTTTCTTTTCCAAATAGACATACAGTTGCCGTGTTGATCTTATCTCAGATATGAAACCCTACCACATTGCACAGAGTACGCCCTGCCAAGCTGCTGACAGAGTTGTCATGCCAGTGTTGACTTTGCATAAAACCTATAGTTTCCTCTTTGGTTGTGTGCGTTCCTGTGTAACTTGTTGACAGCCAGGTAGAAATGAAATGTAAAGGTAGAGCTTGGCACACACCTGACATCGGAGTATCAGCTTCCAACCCAATCAAGTCACCCTCCATGATGATAACTGTACCTGGTTTGAATATAGTCAAATACAAAAAACACAACAAATGTTTGCAATATCGTATTTGGAAGACCTACAACATTATCAAAGATATTGCTGCCGAGGATCTGTTGTCAGAGCAGAACTTTTTTGACAAACATTAGAGTTGAGGTAAAGTTAAATGTTAATAACTTCAAGCCTTTTATTGATAGGACAGAATTTAAGAGTGAAAGGGAGAGAGTGCGAGGAAGACGTGCAGCAAAGGGTCAGGTCAGAACCAAACCTGTGGCCACTGCAGAGGGCTCAACTATCCGTTCTAGGGGTGCCCTTTAAGCTACCCTAATAATAGCTTTCTGACTTGATGTGTTTATTATTAATATGTAGGACAGTCATTGAGATATTAGACTATGGTATTATTGATCTGCCTGAGGCAGCTGTGGGAGTGAGAGAATTTCCCTCACAGCTCCTGTAAAGTTTCTGAGCCAACGTACGCCAATAAATCTTATGCTATAAAAACTCAAACAAGTATAATTTGCAGTGTGGCGAAATGAATGTTGACAAGTTTATGTAAAGAACTGTTCTGTGTGATTGCTCTGTTTTGGAGTTCAAAATGACATAAGGAGAACCATGACTGACAGAAAGTTGACTTCATGTCATTAATGCCATGCTGCACCTGAGTGTCTCTGTAAACATTGACTGTCATTAGCATCACTATACTTTATCAGGGTTATTGTAGGTAATAAGTTGTAGGAAGCAGGTAATATGAGAGAACACCTGCACATTCTCTGAGATTAAAGTTGGAAAGGTGGATGACGCAATCAAACTAGTTAATGGTTATCCCCAATATCTCTGATAACCACTGATCTAAGTCGAACAAAATATTAAACTGGTTTTGTTGAGTCAGCAGACTTCTGGTTTTTAAATTTGCCTGACCACATGCCATTGGGATGTTTATCCGCACAACAATTCATCACCACTGTCCTCTGCTGTTTCAGCTTCTGTTTCGCAGCTCTTCTAACATGCTGTTATGTCAAATGTGATCTTGTTCACTCTCAATCCGAACCCTGACTTGTGTAGTTTAAGACCAGAAGGCATACATGCTGACTTCTGGCCTCACAGAACCTTGGGCATGTCTTAATTAGCAGTGAAAACAGTGTTTCGAACGGTGCCTCTGTCCCGGCTATTATCAAGACAGTGATGTCTTTCCAGATTGTGTAACTCTCCTGGCCCCCCCGTCCTCCTTCTCGTGTGTGGGTTCATTCAGATGTCAAAGTTAACAAGTTTACCTGCTTTTCTGCCAAAGACCCAGGACCCAGTTGCAGTGCCTTGTGGCTTGCCACAAACGCTGTGATGAGTTTACTGTCTGTGTGCTCGGTCAGCTCAACACATCTGAGAGACTCTGGTAGACGGCTATTATGACATTTTCCAAAAGTCAAAACCCCTTGATGCCAGTGGGGGAAAGTCTTGGCAGATTTTTGCTCTGGATCTAGGGCAACCTGTGTCTCTTTTTCCACTTCCCTGCTGACTAATCCACCTCAGCATCTCTCACAACTCTCAACTTTTCTCCACTTCCACGTGACAGAAGGTTGACTTCTGAAAAATATATTAGAGAATTGTCAGTGTAGCCGGTGCCACAGCAGTTTGGTGGTTTATGCCACGGTAGCAGAGCGCATCAAATATTAAAGCGCTGCTGTCAGGCTTAATGTTCTGCAGTGATCTGGTTTAGCATGTCTAATATAGGAATGCTGTCTCAGATGACAAGGAGAATTATGCCCCCCCCCCTACCCCCCACCTCTCCTCCACTGGCAGATGTGTTCATGTGGACCGCTTTTAATGATTCAGAGGACAGCAAAACTCCTCGCTGCTGCACGATCCGAGTCCTGTGAAGCCAACGAGACAGAGAACCCGTACAGATATTTGGTAGAAGGATTAATCTAAAGTAGCAGTAGCACTTTATTTAATTACCAAATCTTGAGGACACTATACACATGCCCATGTTCACAGCAGGCGGTTCCATAATCCTGTTTCTGGTGGATATCAAGGCAGTGTTTGTATCCAAGTCAGACTCCATCTTCTTATCTATTGTCTCAATTTAATTAAGTTGGTGTGTTTTTAAAATCACACAAAAGATCTTAAGGTTTGCGGCAAAATGTCTTTTTTTTATAATCTATCTAGTAGGTCATGTCCGCAAAGGCGCCAACGACCAAGTCATACAGCCGAAGATTCATTGCTTGGCTGAAATCGACCAACATGAGCCTTTCAAAGATGTATCACTGTTTATCTTTGGTGATTTGCACCGAAATGAAAAGATATGTTTACATTTTACTTCATTTTCTGAATTAAATAGTATTTGTGATTTATTATCCACGGTTATTTGTTTAAGGTTAAACATTTTGATTGTGACATTTTAAGATTACCAAAGATTGCCCAATTCATTGTTATTTATTTACTCCCTAGTATCGGTATCAGTATTGGGCCCCCCCACCCCGAATCGGTATCAGTGGGGCCTCTAGCCATAATCAGGAAACTCTTTCATCAGCACTTACCAGATTTTTTTTGGAAGCTGTTTATTTGCACCACTGATCACGATAGGAGTCTCAAAGACAATGTGAAACTGATCTAGTCATGGCCCAGCAGCTGGCACAGACCTGAGTCATGGCCTTGGTCGACTGAAAGCTGTTTCTGACTGGAGGAAGTCATGGCCCAACAGATGTCTCATCAACAAATGCCTCCCATGTGATTGTGCCACTTCTGCTCTTCACTCGTCCACTTCTCACCTCTGGAAATTGTCTTTGTCTCACTGTCTTGTTCAGATTTTTTGGCGATTTGAAGACGTTTACTGTGTCTTGTGTCTGGAGGCTCATGCCAGACTTTTCACCTGGAAAATCAAATCTTTTTTAAACGTTTCTCTTCCTGCAGACATCTGGATTAATTTGTTTACTGTACACAATGTAAATATATTTGACACCAAAATGCAGAACTGATTGGTTGTTCAACACATCATTGTTTCATGTGCATTAGATGGCCTTTCGTTTCCTCTTTGGTTTTCTTCCTCTAGCCTCCGAAACCCCTCTCTGTCATAAGAGAGGCATTTTGGCAAGTTGGCCTGACTGGGTGTGGGAGGTTAGCATAAGCGACTTGATTACAGCCCTTCATCAGAAGCATGCCTCCTATCCTTCTGCAGCTGTGGCCATGAGTTTACCCCCTCTACTACCACCACCCCCCACTCTGTTCAACCCCCATTATGTCTGGCTACATCTGTCTCCAGCTCTACTGTGAAATCTGCGAGCCTCCCTCTGCTCTTCCATGACTGGGCCAACTTGAAGTGCTGGGGAATTAGGTGCAGCCATCATCATCACCCAAAGAGACATTACCATCGCTGATGGCTGACTTGTGTTATCTCTGCCCACCACCACCCCTCCCGGGTCTGGGGCTTAATTTAGCTCGGCAGAATGAAGGAAAGGGCTTAGGCAGGAGTATTTTTAGAACTACATGGTTCATTGTAATAGTGGTCTTTTAAAAAATTCAAAGTGTCATGTCATAGGCCTACAATTTTCGTCCATTCAGCTGACTCTCCCCTGCATGCAACCAGCTGGGGAAACTATGTGCTCTGCTAGCTTAGCAGAGTTGGGCATGTCAGCAAGGATTAAGATACATAATTGTGATGGGCATGTTTGCTGATGTGAGTGGGGGTGAGGTAATACACTGCTTCACATTGGTCTATTTTGGGAACTTCCTTTGCCTGCCCAAAGCGCTTTGGTGTCTCTCAGTTCTACATCGTCAAATTGTTATTATTTTCTTTTTTTGATTCAACTGTTTTTCCAATTTGTAATGTGTTGATTAAACACTTCCAGGTCAGCACAGCGGTGGACAGTGTGTTCAGTGCTAACCCCTTGGCATCGCCTCATTATCAAATGGTGCCGAGTTTTTAAGGGTGATGTCGCCTGGCATGATCATACTGATCCGTTTTGCTCTTGCTGCCACCAAAACGAACATGAACGCTGGATAACTCCTCATCTGTTGGGCAACCAGAGCATGTGCCAACCCCGCCCCCCCCCCCAAGAGAAAGTAGGCCTATGCCCAAGCTCTGTGCATCCCTAATGCTGCAACTGGACAGCCTCCATTGGGTCAAGTGGAGATTTGCCTCTGATGAGTCAGGGGCAGATTGTGTCGAGCTCTCGCAAGCCAGCAGTGAATCAGGCTAAATGTGACTTTTATTTTTGTATTTTTTAGTTAAGTCTGTGCCTCTGCTTGGCTGAATGTGTTTATCATGGGATTCCCTCCAACTATTATTTTGAATGCAACATCAAGGAAAACACATACTGTTGGACAACACAGCTATTTTAACCCAGACTGGATGTGAGTGATGTGTCGTAGATCATAAGGGAACATGGGAGTTTCTCAGGGAGAAAAATAATGCAATGTGAGCCAAAGCCAAGTGCTTCCGCCACCCTTGTCTTGGTTAATAGTCCATATTAGATCGGTTTTGTATGTCTTTCTGTAGCCAGGGAGCCTGAGGTTAAACTGAACAATTGTCCAATTAAGCTGTGACTTGGAGGACACTCTGCCAGTCAACACCCCGCCCCTCTACTTCCATCATTCCTTCTCATTTCCTCTCTCTCTCACTCACACACATGCACATCTCTGCTACAAACACGGATGAACCAGATGTGCAGTGTTAGAAAGCCATGAGGTCACGAACCCTATAGGATAATTGCAGGGATGATGTCGTCCCGCCGGGCAAATTAGAAAATGGTGAAATGATCAGTCCATGAAGGTATCAAAGAAGCTCATGTGTGCACACCCTTTCCGGGGTTTTCATTCACAGCATCTTGCATTACCCGTGTCCTGCTGTTGTTTCTTGGTGTGATCCAAGGTCCATGTCGGATAGGAAAGAGCCTATTGTACATTGTTAATCAATTCACAGTGATAGGGCAGGAAGCAGGCTAATATTACTGCCTGATTAGATATCAAGGTTCCAATTACTGTTGTCAGCAATAATAACAGGCCGGATTTTATGGTCGATCCTCTTTGTGATCACCACTAATGAAAGCACTCATTCTTAGATTAGCTATGGAATTGTTTATCGCATCAAATCTAGATGGACATAGTATGATAATCAGGAAATCAACAGCCTTGTAGGAAAATTAAAGAAGCTAGGGCTGAATACTGATTACCCCCTTGCACGAACGCACGCATGCATGCACGCACGCATGCACACACACACACATACACACACACACTCAGACATGCAAAGTCAAGATGATAACCATGATAGAAGGCCATAATGGACACCAAGTAGGACTACTGTATCTAACACTGACATCCATCTATTCTAAGAGCTTTCTTCTGTCTATCAATCATGCTTTCACTCTGATTTACTGAGCTGTGAGTTATATATAATAGGTTCCTGTTATTCATTTATGGTCCTTTCTTTTTTTCGGACAAATATTTGCAGTATAAAGATAGGTTCGATCAATTATTGATACACAGGGTTTTGTGGATTGTAAAGGTTGTGACGTCTGAGCAGTGGTGAGATCAGACTGCGCAGCTTAAGTACAGGATTTAGTGAAAGATAATTTTTTACTGGAAGGAACTAGTGACTCCCCCTTTCATTCCCCCTCCCCAAAGAGACAGGGTGGGAGAGGTTGCAGAAATTAATGGATTCCACCAGGAACAGAAAGCCTGGACCAAAAGTGAATGTTTCAGATTCACATTCAGCAGAACAAATAAAAAACAGGCAGCAGAGTGGTAAACTGATTGGAGTGACCATGTCATTGAAACTTTGAAAGCTGGCTATTACAACTATTTTCCTCTTTGTCCTGAAGCCAGAAAGTGAGTTTACTCGCCATTAAAAGCTTAACTCATTTAATAGGATACTAGATGACATCACATCATATGCAAGCGGGTACTACTGCAAGTATACTGTATGTTGGTGGTAAATCGCGTCTGTTGTTATCGAGTAGTTTCACAAGCAATCGTTTAACAAAACCCATCAATACTTAAGTACCGGTGGTTATGAATACTCAACGCTCTTGGCTACAGTTGACCAGTTGATGCCAAATTAATCTGGATCTGTTTCTACATAGACACTGCAAACAGCCATTCTAACAAGGGTATTAAACATGTCATTTAGCTTGTTGGTGTACTAAGCCACATAACTATTACGTAGGTGGTAACTTAAAGGCATTTGTGATAGTAAAATCTTTCCTCCGCAGGCAAGATAGTGCACGTTTTAACTCCTCTCTTTTTTCCCCTTCTGTGTGTGTAAAAGAGCCATGGATGAAGATCTAAAAGAGGAAGGGGGAGGCTGAGATCTGAGCCAGAATTAATTCCCAAACTAATTGCGGACAGACTTTACAGGGGATAAAAAGCTGAAATCCTAAGGCCTAAAACCCATGGGCCCTCTCCCACTCTGTGTAAACCCCAGTGATGATGTACATAATTTATACTGTCAGTGTATATTTGAAAAAGAAGAGGAAGTGGCAAAACACAAGGGAAATGACTCAGTGGCCTAGATGCATGTCTCCTTTTTTGGGGGTTTCCTCTGCTTAATTTCCTCCCCCTGTCTTTAGCTTTCACTTTGGCTGATGGTCTCTTTTCTTCTGGCAAAGCCGGGACAGAAGCTTGAAGGTTAGCATGCTGAAGCTTCTCCTGCTGCTTTGCACCCATTGAGACATAGATGAGTCAAATTACCCAATACCTTCACAGGCACTGCTCAGTTGATGCGCTGTGATGAACCAACCCATTTCCGTGTTGGCTTGACGCGGCTCCTCTGTCACACTGATGAAGTTAGAACAATAGGGGCACTGTGCCATGTTAGTGTTCATTGAGTAAGAGTAAGTTTGTGGTGTTTGTCTGGAACCACTTGCAGGTTTTGACACATAAACCCCCCAATGCCCCCAACGCCGCTCTCTCTTCACGGTCAACTGAAAGCCACAGACTCCTCCAGAAAATGGAATTTAGCTTGATTCAGTTTTGTTTTTATAGCATCAAATCGTGAAATCCATTTCCTCCTCGGACTTTACAGTAGAGGCCAGAGGGATGTAAAATAGCGATAGTTTGATGCACGACTCGAAGTAACAAAAAAACCTGGCAGAGAAAAGTGTACGTGCAATGATACACAACTGGTTGCAGGACTTTTTTCTTCAGTGTAACATGAAGCTGACAGCTGTGGGAGTCCTGGACATAAATGTACAACTGTGAATCACCTCATCTTCCGCCATCCTGTGGGGCGTTAGCGAATGACTGCATGACATCATCCCTCCAAGTACACAGCCTTCAAGAAAGTCAAAGAGGACGTCTCATTTCAGCCAGCACAGACATCTTACATGCAGATTCGTTCACTGAGAAGTGTTCTTCGCTCGCACACCAGTCGGTATTGCTCTGAATTTTGGAAAACTTGGTTGGCAGATTAGGGAAATCAGGCCGTTGAAAAGATTAAGATGTTTCTTGAGGCGACTGGGTCTTAATCTTAGTTCTCTAGCTCTTGCACCAGATCAAAGAATGAGGGAAGCCCTGATCTGGGAAAGGTGGACACACATGCAAAGACAGTGGTAGCTGCCGTTCTTGGTACGACAGCATCACTCACACTCCAGCTAATGCAACTCAACAACCTCTGTTTGAGTCGCTTTAATATTTTATTGTGAGAAAAAAAAACCCTGAGCGAGTGGCATCTGCATGTCCTGCTCACTGTAACACATTCTCTGTTGCACTGGCTTTGCTGTGGAACATCCATCAGGCCGCTATTAATCTTTCTGCTGCTCTTGATTGGAAAATCCTGTCTGGCTTTAGAGGAGCGCTTCACTCTACTCAAAGCCCTGCCCTTCTACACACACTACACATTTGCATGCACACACAGCTCAGCTCCGAGTGTGGTGTGACGGACACTGTCTCACCATGAGCCTCTTCTAAAGCTAACACAAATCAGATGTTTTTATTTGCAGCCCATCGACACCAACATCTGTCCTTAGCACCAAAGGCTCCGATCTCATCGTCTTTTCAAGTTGACACGTTTGGCGGTGTCATCTACGTGTATGGCTCTTCCTTTTATATCCTGAGATTTAAAAACAATTTCTGTTTTATATCCATCGCATGTTAGAAATGTCATCAACACGCTCTGCGTGAATTTTCCGGAGATTTTGTGGGCTCACTTGGATGTTTTACTCGGGGGCTGGCCAACAATTCCACAAAATGTCAGGCATCACTAAGTCGGACATTTGCTTTCTCACATACACCCTCTCTGGAAAATTAAAAAAGTTCAGTGCATGTGTGAAAGCAGCAGCAAAGCCACACATGCAAAGTGCACTTTCCATGTGTGTGTTTGAAAAGCCAGACCATTTCATATCGGGCCTCAAACCTCAGTGGGTGCATCATCATATTCAATCTGTACTGGCTGTCATTTGGCCTTGATGGGAAACAGCCTGATCACTTTCACAGCTACACTCTCTGAAACACCAGCCATTTATGAGATTTAATATTTGTTGATACTTGCTTTAGTGTGCTCCAACATTGTCTGGATGCGTTGCTTTTTGTTTGTTTGTTTTTTCTGTGCTTGTTCGACTCCACCACAGCTGTCATGTGTTGTGCATGCGTGTGCAAACCAAAGAGTATTGCAAATCAATACAACTGGGAATTGATAGTGTCATAAACAGGCCCTGGGTTATTGCCTAGTCAATATGGCCCATCAAGCCACCAAGTCCCAGCTGAGCCTGGCTCTATGTGGCCAGTGTGAGTGAGTAGTACACACATTGATGAAAACACCAGCCCTCATCCAATGGCCTGTCTTTTTGCTTTCACACCAGTTTAGCCCCAGCAGTGGTCCGATGTGTCAGCCAGGGTCAATAACAACTTTGCACCTCAATGACCTCAACTAATTGGCATTTAGTCTTAATTGCTGTCTGTCCTCTTTTCTCCACTTTTTGTCAATCACCATCAAATTTAGATATATTCACTGATAGCTATACCTTTTGTACAATTTGCTTGATTGAGTTTAAAGGTGTGCATACATCTTTGGTGGAGTTAGGCGCTCTACTTCTAGCCACACTTCTTACTCCCTCATGCACATTAATGCCAAACTGAAGCTTAATTCAGAGGAAGAGTTTCCTTTTATGTGTAAATAATGAATAGTGAGGTGACAGCAGACTCTGAAACTAAGTGATGAAACACATGCAATGGCTGTGAATGAAGAGAGTTATGGACACTGGCTAATGTCTGTGTTTATTCAATTTTTACAGGTTGTCTCACCTCCAACATTAGATTGTTTTCTGTTCATTTGTGGAAAAATGTTTGGTCTGTCTTGTTTGAAAAATATTGATTGTAGTCTTAATCACACATTTTCTACTACGTCATGTCACTTGAATGTTATTTCTCCACCAGCATCTGTATCTAAGCCTATGTAGATATTAGTCATATCCTCCTGCTTGGAGAAAAAAGACTCACCATAATGTCCTCTGTGAACTGTCTGTGCTCATATTGGACAACACATACCACTGTTGAACAAAGCATGAAACCATGGTTGTCATATTCTATGTAAACTGATCAGCCTCAAATTTAACTCCTTTTTAAATACCTTTTTACTTGGATTGAATAATTCAAACAATACTCCAGATGAGAGAATAATTTCCTCTGCTCTTGTGCCTGTTCTATTTTCAGGGATGCTGTTATGGTGTAAGCACGCAAAAGCAGGGGGAATAAGTGTCCCAGTGGGAACAGAGTCTGAAAGTTGTATAATTACGCCTTATTTTACAACGTTTTATTCTTGTAATAAAACAGGAGTGGTTTGAAGTGTAAATGTTGACCTTGTTCGAATGGATCTTTCTGTTATCTATGCACACTGTGCATTTCTTTTTGTTAGGTCATTAGTTAACTCAAAATAGTCACCATGGGGATGTGTGTCATTATAAAATGGTAGCAAAGACATTGACACTGTGACTCATACGGATAAAATAATTTGTCACCGCAGTGTGAATTCATGCTGCAGCTGAAAGTGGGCGGCGTGATACTGAGCTGGTGCCCGAACCCGGTGACCTTGGGTCAGCTTTATGAATTAGATGTGGCTTGTGTATGGGCCAAGGCTGTACAGATTACACTCTGTTAAAACCTGTGATTGACTGGATTCCAGTCACTCAACCCTGTCCTTCTGCTGATGGGAGCTCATTAGCCTGCAGGGCCACCAAATAAAAAAACATAGTCCATATAATTGGTACGGAATGGTTTTGAAGGCAAAGGGGTGTGTGGTTATCACTTCCACCGAGGACGCTGGTTTGTATGTTGGCGATGTTACAGAAAAACAAAGTGAACGTATTTCCACAACTTGATAGAAGGATACAGTCTGGATCAGAACACATGGAGTTTAGGTGTGGATCCACTTTCTTTATTGGGTGCAATTCATGGATTTGGATGAAAGAAATCAGGCCTTCTACAGGACTGCCTTAGTGGCCTTGGCAGAGTTATCTGTTCTATAGTTCTATTCAAGTTGAATGTGTTTATACCTCAATTTTTTATCTTGATGATAAGAACTTCATCTGCAATAACTGTAATAGCCCCAACTGTGTTTTCTTTTTCTCTTTAGCTGAACCTTTGCTGACCCCAAATCACTAAATCCACAGCTGTTCTGAGTCATTTAAAACTGAAACTGTGAACTTCTGAATTACAGCTCAGCTGAAGCTCTAACCCTGTCAGATTGAGTTTATGAATGTACCCATAACAATCAGCTGGCTAATGTAACTTCTTATCATCAACCCATGTTGATGTGAATTAGGAAACTCCACGTGATGCCTCCAGGCTGCGAGCATACATTAGATACCTGTGACACAGGTGAACTATGAGCTGGGCAGTTTCAATCTGCATTCCTCTGTCAGTGGTGATGGACTTTGGCTCGATGGTTCAACAGATTGCTCATGTTAACGACCTCGCACGAAAAGAGCTTGTTGCATGTGTAGCAGCGATTATTGTCAGTATCGACTTCAATTAAGTGTAATCACACATTTGAATGTTCAACGTTGCCACCAAGAGCTGGGTGTGTGTGTGTATGTGTGTGTGGGGGTGCGTTCAAACTATTTAATCAGACATGGAGTTGTGATGTAAACTGGGCAACATACATTTTATGTCTCAGTAATAAATAGGAATTCTAATTTATTTTACAGGCCACGAGAGCGGAGCTGATGACATTGGAGCATATCAATATAACGCTATTTAATAATTTAGCTCTGGGGGCCAAGTAAAACCTGCGATCCTTTGAACTGCAGTAATTTTGATACATTCTCTGACCTTCTGACAGAGATGCTGTTCCTTGTAAATATCACTGTGCTCTGGGCTTGTAAGATATGAAAGTTGCTGTCAGTTGCTGGGTGTGCTGATGTTTCTCACTCTCCTTGTGGGTGTCTTTTCAATATTCCTTCACTGTTCCTCTCACACTGCGGGATTTCAAGCCATTAAATAAACATTTGATATTAATCATGGAGAATTCATTTTGCCTCTGAAGAAAGCACATCAGGAGATTGTCCGAGTCAGATTTATTCACGACCACAAAATAACCAGAACGGGGTGGTGCTTGGGTAGAGTCCTTCACGTAAAAATTCCACTGTGGAAATCACTTGTTTTAGTTTACAGCACATTGACCCCAGCGTCTTCTCTTATCTCTATCTATCTGATTTAAGTAATTAATTAATTTAATACTTTTGGGACACAAAATCACAAAGTGCGTGTTGGTGTTTGTTTAGTGAGTCAGGTAAGAGAAGGTGGCGCTGGTGGAGTCGTGCTTTCAAAAATGATCTGGTTCATTGCTGGGCCCACAAGGGTCTTTAAAAAGAGCGAGTTTGACCAAAATGATTGACTGAGAGAAAAGAAATTATGTAAACATGAAACTCCCACATTTATACGTGTGATTTAGTGAAGTAAAGTCACAGAAAGAACAGAACTGAACAAATAAACAAAGGTTTGGTAAAGATTCAGACCTTTTCAATACCAGAACAACTTCCTTAACTATACGTTAAAATCACAGGTTTATTGAGTTTAAAAAACAGCTTTGTTTAGATCTTAAACTCTGACAACTTTCAGAATTTCTTGTTCAGGAAATGGGAACCAAATCTTTAGTTCTACTGACAAGGGTCTTGGACTCTAGTTTTTTTCCCCCTAGGTTCTTTAATACTCAACATGAATTCACAACACATAAACACAAACACACACAGTCTTCATTCTCTACGACTGTAAAACCAGGCAATAAAAATAACGATTTCAGCCTTTTAAATGTGCATCAAGGTGTGTTTGCAATCAATGTTCTGGTATTTTACTCTCGTCTTTATAGCTGTTGGTCCTGGTGGTTGATCGGGTGTGTCCCATCCGTCTTTTATGTTGTCACATTAAAACCAGTTTTAAATAAGGCATCTATGGGTTAGGGTTAGGGTTAGTATTGTAGAACACAGTGTTTGGTTAAAGAGGGTGGTCACACTATTCCTGTTAGTACATATTTCTGCTATCCATTTCAGGGTAGTGTAGCGTTAACCAGAGCTGGCTAAAATGTGAGCAATTTGGCAATTATTTAAGGAAGTCATTTTAGGGATGAATGTCAAACTAGAAAATAAAGGTTATTCACTGTATTTATTTTTTCAAAGGGTTTAACCTGAGCCAGAGGCCACACACCAATGATAGGAAAAACTACAGTAGCTTTTTAAAATAGAAATATAAAAATAAGAATGTGACATGTTTATATGTGGCTATTCTTGGGCAGCACCTCGGCAGGTCCTCCGAGCCCCTTGAACAAACAACAGTGGAAAAAGCTCAAACTACCACTGTTCATTGTAAATCTTTGGTTACAGTGGATTAGAGGGTATGTGGAGTACAAGGTTGTGAAATATTCTCACTTCAAACGAGGAAAAGGATCAGATTTGCTCATTTGTTTAAATTGTGGTTTCCATAGTTAGAGGTGCTGCTCTCTCTAGGCCTGTTCTCTATGTGTGTGTCTGTGTGTGTGTCTGTTGATCTTTATAACACTCTATCCCGCTGGTGGTGCCCGAACACTCCCCTGCTCCTCCTCCCTCACTTTCTCTGATGTGCAAAATTTGTGTGTGAGGGACTGTTGAATTATTTAACAGGCCAGTGACGACGCTCTGTGACACTGCACTTAGCGTGTTTGCCTGTCTCATCCTGTGTGTGTGAGGGTGTGTGTGTGTGTTTCTTTGAGGAAAAAGACAAGTGAGGTGTGTGTGTGTGCGTGTGTGTGTGCGTGTGCGTGTGCGTGTGCGTGTGCGTGTGCGTGTGCAGGTTTGGCGAAACCAAGATAGTCGACCACACACACTATTGAACAGGCTGAAAAAAAGCTGAAAGGCGCGAACACAGATAGTTGCCAGAGAGGATGAATGGTTTTAATAGAGAACACTCCAGGCTTTACTCCGGAGGGACTCACACTCACACACACACACACACACACACAACCCCTCTGGATTCATGGGATTGCTCCATAAAGGCTTTCC
The DNA here is from genome assembly GCF_949316205.1 of Platichthys flesus. Classification (NCBI taxonomy): domain Eukaryota; kingdom Metazoa; phylum Chordata; class Actinopteri; order Pleuronectiformes; family Pleuronectidae; genus Platichthys; species Platichthys flesus. Next base: position 3,779,904 of record NC_084947.1, read on the forward strand.
CAGTGAATGGGGGCTGTTTCGTTTGTTGTGCGTATCTGGGTGTTCTTGCAGGTGTGTGGAAATCTGTATCTTTTATTACACCTTCATACCTGTACAGATTTCCCCAGAGTGGTAATACTCTAGCTGACGTCTGTTTGAGATACTGCACATGTTTGTCCAGTGCTTGCCCTCAAAACAGAGGCAGTGAACTCAGGCTTCGCTTTGTATCTGCGTGGTTTCGGCAGTGTGTTTTCTTTTTTTTCTACAAACCTCCATATTGGGAGAAAATACTCTCGTGGCTTTAGGGAGAGAAATTCTTTCAAGGCATCTGAAATAATTACAAGGTGTTGTCCAGTGGTCGCAGGTTGTCAATCTTCTCTGAACCCTTGGGTCCTTGACAGAAGTGTTTCAAAAAGATCCATGTTGACGCTTGGAGATTATATTTGTCTCTGAGGAGATCGTTCGGGAACTGAGTTAAATACAGCTTTCCCATCGCAGGCTATGTAAAGGAAGTGTGTGTGTGTGTGTGTGTGTGTGTGTGTGTGTGTGTGTGTGTGTGTGTGTGTGTGTGTGTGTGTGTGTGTGTGTGTGTGTGTGTGTGTGTGTGTGTGTGTGTGTGTGTGTGTGTGTGTGTGTGTGTGTGTGTGTGTGTGTGTGTGTGTGTGTGTGTGTGTGTGTGTGTGTGTGTGTGTGTGTGTGTGTGTGTGTGTGTGTGTGTGTGTGTGTGTGTGTGTGTGTGTGTGTGTGTGCCACGTCACTGCAGCCTGCAGACTCTCAGAGGGAACAGGTTGTAATGTGTTTGGATTTAATTTGGACGTTTCAAGGAATAATCCTCCACTACTTAATTGAGGCAAATATAATTGTTGCAAAATGTCACATTCACAGTCAAACCATTATAGTACCAGTACCTACAATGTGGTACCAGTAGAAAACAATACATTGTACTTTTCTTCATCTGTAGTGCACACTGTAAATTTTTCAAATAAATAGTATGCAATTCTTATACTATTGGTTTCCTTTAAGACTTTAGGTTTAATGAAAAATCATACTTACTATTTGAACGTACCAAGCATGTTAGTAAGGAACTTTGGTAATGATAAATTCTGTGTTATATACGTATAAAGCACAATAAGCTTCAACAAATTAATCCCCAAAAATCTAGTAATCTACAAAGATGACTATAAAATTGCGTCACTTAATGGAGACGGCAACTATTTTGGCTCCGTCTGAAGCTCCAAGGCAACGCGATCAAAAGCAAGTTGGCTAGCAAACACTAATATGCATGTATGTTGATGTGTGTTTGTATGAGTCATACAACTGTCATGGTGTCAGGAGTTTATATGATGACTCTTTCATACCATTTCACATTTCAATACTCCATAATTCAGAGTTTTCCTTCCTCCTACATCCCTTGGTTCCCCCCAGACACCTCACCAATGCCTTGGGAGAGCTCAATATTGCAGAGCTGCCACGTTATCCACACATCTTGTGCATGGACATGTGAAGAGGGGAAAATGGTGTGAAAAATGTTCTCTCGTGTGGAGGCCTTCATGTGCTTTGGTTGTGCGTGTGCTACTCCCATTTATATTAATACCTTGTAAATCTGCATCATCACAAGTGTCTTTTCTGCATCAATATGGAGATTAAGATTGATGTTGACCTAAAGCTTCGGGGCACAAAGTGGAGCTGCTGTCATTAGCTTTGCCAGAAGTGTGAATGATGTGGCCTGGCACTATTGAGAGTCTACTCTAATAAACATGTCTGTAGAAGGGAGGGTTGATGCAGTTCTGACAGTAATTGAAACACGGCTCAAAGGTTGAATGCTTTTTAAACAGTTAAAAGTGTTTTTGGTGACGGTCGTGTTGCAGAAATCAATGAACCTTAAAACATTAGGACGCATTAACTTCCTCTCACGACTGTGGACTGACCAAAGGTTTCCTGTATTACAGAATAGCCACAGTGATACACCAGCCACCCAGTCTAACTGGCTGCCATACTACTTACTGTGCATTGTGGCAAAGTTACAGTTTCTGTGGCTAGCTTCTCAACAAGTCTTAAAAAAGAGTTTGTATATTTCAAATGTTGTCTCATGTCTGTTCTTTAAATAATAAGCTAAATCAATGATTGCTGTATCTTAACATAAACTGGAAGAGACGGACATTCCTGTGAGATTCAATTGAATGTAAGTGAATATGTGACAGCTGCTCAACTTCACTGTGTCTCTGCTGACAGGTTGGATGACTTGATTACGGGCAGTCATGTTTTGTGAAGGTTCAGATCACTGCTCCGATGAGATTGCTGCCTCTGCAGTAAAGTCAGGACTTACAGGCCCACGAGGTCATTTCTGATCAGAGTGCTCTGTGTGAGACAAGAGAGATTTGTAAAAGGTCATTGGAGCCTAATTCAAGTTTTAAACATCCTCTGCAGAGGTTGAGCAGCGGCTGTGAGGTTTCTGGGTTGTTGTTTGCTTTAAGGCAACAAGAGGAAATGGCTTCAAATAAACTACACATTCAGAGTTGTCTCGAATTTGTCCCTCAATCCACAAACACCCGCATTTATGTTGGCATTATCCTTAAAGCTAATCTGAGAAGGTAACAGTCTCTGGTGCTTTTGTGTGTGCGTGTGTGTATGTGTGTTTGTATGCATGCATGTCTCAATAGTTTTACTAAGCTTCTGAGAGGAGAGCTGCCCCGAAGTTTCCAAATCCTGCTTTAGAACATTGTGTGCGTGTGTGTGTGTGTGTTCTTCACTCTATGAAAATGAGTCACTGCTATAAAAATCCACACCATGCCGCCCTGGCAGGATAATCAGGACATAATGTTGAGTTTCTTTCTATCTCACTGGATTAGTTTATTTTCATCCTGGGATCATTTTTGTACATTGCGGAAATCGCCTCATATTTGGTTTTTCTCAGCTTTATTCAAAGCTGTACACTTCTACAAAGGGACATGTGAGTTAAAGCACCTCCGGCATGACTCGTCCAAAAACCACCACCGTCATCGTCGGCCTCTCTGGGAATCGTGTTGAATTTGTTCACACTTGAGTCTCTTTATTGTTTATTGAATTCACAGAAAAACTAGGGCTCAAAGTTATCATAAAAACTGCTCGACTATTATGACTGGTTGTATATTTGGGCCATAGACAGAGTCTGACCGTTATGATCGAGCTGCGGTATCGAGATCTTGCTTGCAATCAGTCCCTCCTGTTAATTGGATTTACCTCAGATGACAGAAACCATCGTTAGAAATATGTTTTTAACATGTACTTTGACGTTTTAGTTTGGTTGACGTCCCATCCACTAACATGGAGGAGACAAGGGTTTATGATTCATGCTGTTGGTAGACCGGATACAAATGTTTGTTATGATCTTCAAGATTCACTTAAGATTAGTGATTCTATTCTATCGTCAGATTGTGCATCATTATTGTAAATAAATACGACATTTGAAGGTGTCATCCTGGTTAAAGGAAACTTCTACTCAGTCCTCTTTATTATTTTCTGATATTTCATGAACTCAAAAATGTGTCAGTGACTCAAGAAAGAATTTGGCAGATTATTCTAATCCATTTTCAACCCTGACATTCGTACACATTTATCCTCTTGAAGATGGACTTGAGTGAAAGACACAAGCACAGTGTCTCACTCTGGCACTGTTTTCTCACTCTTCCTCTCCATCTATTTATGTCTTTCTGTTGGTTGGTCACAAATGCCAGGCGGGGTGGATTGAGGGAGGAAGAGGAGGAGGAGGAGGAGGAGGAGAAGTGCAGCCACAACTTTCCCAGAGGCTCCTTGCAAGCGTCAGTTTGTGTTATAAATCATTCAGGGACACTCAGAAGGGGCACAATACATTTTTATCCCTCTTCTCTCATCCCTCCATCCGCTCCTCTTCTTTTATTATTGAAAGTGGTTCCTCTGAGCAACCAATCTGCCGCTTGACACGATCAAAAAGAGAGAGAGCAGTAGGTTTAGGGTGGTGAAGCACATGGTAGACAAAATGAAAAAAATGATAAATGGGAGAGGTAGAGAAGAAGAAGAAAGAAGAAGTCCTTTTTTGTTTCCACACTGGAATCAAGCCGTCATGTATGTACTGAATAATAGACCTTGTGCACTTCCTGATTGTCGGGCTGCTTATACAACAGTTGGTTTTATTGTGTGCGCTGGCCTTGTAAATCCCAATGTGTACAGAAAGAGGGCAAGGTTGTGTTCAGTGGCAGCGCTGTGGATGCTGCACCACCTGCTTGTCACAACGAAACACAGTCCAGTAGCTGGCAGCACTCCGCTGTCAGAACCACTCATTCTGATCTGCTGTGTGTAGTGTGTGGATGTGTGTTTGTGTGTGTGTGGGGGAGAAAGAAAAATATTGGGTTTGTGCTTGCTCGTGGGTGTGTTTGAGAGCTTGTGTTTGTCCAGAGCGTCGTGTGTAGCGTCCTTGAACCCGTTAATTTGAAAGAGGGAGAAAGAGGAGGTGTTCAGCCTGAAATGGGAGACACTTTCCTTCTTTAAAATGTCAAGACATTTAGTTTGAGATACTGTCGGTGTAATGCATTCTGGGAAAGACACTGCACTCACTGTGACCCTGAAGATTACAAGTTAATGTAGAAAATCTGACTCTATTCCTTAGAGAGTCTGATCGATATATCAGCCTTTCACATACTTATTGCTAACTGCGATTATGTTTCTCAATATGAAAAGTTTTATTTGATTGAATAAACAATGCATGAAGATATGTATTATGATAAATACAGAAAATTGTTTATTTTCTTAATTCAAGTTCTGTATATTTGGTCGCATTTGTTTTTTCTTTTTATGTATAGTTATTTATTATACAGTTTATGGTCAAACTGTAAATATCAGATTTAATTCTATTTCTTTGTCATAACTGTTTGATAACAGCAACAAAAGTCACAAATAAAAGGGCCATATGAAAAAACTAGACCCTCCTTTTTTCAGTTAATGAAATAAATGTTTGGTGTATAGAATGTCAGAAAATAGTGATAATAAAATTGATCATCAAGAAAACTAGAAACCAATTCTTTTCACTCTGCAACCATTTTGCTTAAAAATTGTTAATCCATTATCAAAACAGCTAGAGATTAATATTCCATTCATCAACTAATTCCTTTTAAAACATTAGCGCTCATTCTCTAATCTATTTAACCCCTTGAATGCAGGAATTTAATCTTAATCCAACTTTCTAACCCTGTATATGTTTCTTCCTCTCTCTTATCTCAGGTGCAGTATTATTCCAGTCATGAGGGAGGTCGACAAAAAGTCGTCTCTGGATTTAAACTGAGGAGAGAATAAAGGAGAAAGAAGGAGGCCAGCTTGACACACACCCTTTACACATTTCCTACAGGTAGGTTTCACTCTTCAGTCATGTCAGGATGCCTCGTCATGTGTTTGCATTTGTTTTCCTTATCATCATGCTGCTAAAAATTAAAACTCCAATCTCTTCAACTGTATTATAGCTGCCATCATGCAAATAGGCTGTAGAGGTGATTTACTGACTTGTTTTATCGAGGTCACTCTGCAGGTCTTTGTGTCTCGCTCTGTGTGTGTGTGTGTGTGAAGCAGTCAGACAGGCAGCGGAGGCATCAGTCGACTGTAAACTGGGTCTTGTTTGCCTCCTAATGAGAGCTTGCTGCCCTGACGGCTCACTGATGTACATAACAGCTAACCAGCCCTCTGTCACACCAGATTAAAGCTGAGTCTGGTAGGAGGCAAAGTTTTTCTCTGCCTGTACCAAAACTTATTCCAAGTTGTTTGTGTGTTTGCGTGGATTGCTGTGGCTGGGTTCTGCTGAAGCCTAATTTTTGACTGATAATTGAAGTTGCTTGTTGGCAGCATGAACAACAGGATGTAGTTCAGACTAATTTTATGGTTGACAATAACTACGTTTACTTGTTGGACTAGATTGGTATTTCGCTGCCATGCATCACTCCTAAGACTAATTGATGCTGCTTTTCATATGAAATCGTTTTTAAAACGACGTAGCCATGCTGCCCTTCAATGAGTCCCTCACGTTGCTATGGTTGGAGGAGGTTTGATAATCTATCTCTGAAGAAAGCGTCGTCATCACCATCATTTTCTACTAACTGTCAAAGTGTTACTTGAACCATTGGAAACACTGAACAGTGGTTCAGCTTGATCCACACGGAGCTCACCTCTTTTGGTCAGCACCTCCGGAGTCCGAAGCACCTTTTAACACCTGATATTTACATTCTAACTAAAGTACTTTCTTGTAGCTATATCTCAGTTGAAAATGGTGATGATAGCCTTAAGTTTTCTTGAAGCTGAGGTGAGTGAAGGTTTTGTTCCTGTGGTTTGGAGTCTTGCGTGTCTTGGGCAATAATGTAGAATAAATCCATCTGTTACCATGTCACCGTGCCACGGAGAGCCAACACTGATCATTGGATTCTGCAGAAACTCAGGCGGGTGTGTCAGAATGTACTTCCTGTGCCACGAGTCACACCCTGACTGGGAGACAGACTTGAGGTGATCGGCTGTGGTAGAGGGGAACATTTAGATTATAGACTGATGCTCGAGAAAAGACGTCTAGACTGGTAGATTAAATTCAACCCAGTCATGTATTTTTACTTCTTAGGCTTGATGAGGTCTTTCTAGGGCAGTGGAGATCTAGAGATCATTCGACTCACCATGGAACATGCACTTCACAAGAGGAATGGTCACTCTCATATTTTTCATTGATAAGAAACTCTAGTCATCATCACAATGCAACCCGGCATTGTGCATTTAAATAGGCCTCTATATTATTCATAACAAGGCTGACCCATTTAATGTCGTGCAGGAGGCATGCACGCACGCACACACACACACACACACACTTGCATGCACACACACGCATGCACACGTCACACATACGCAGCACAGTGCTCTCCGGAGACCTCGCAATGTGGTGAGATGTGAGGCTCTATCTGCTCTTTAAGTTTTTATTAGATGCAATTACTGAAGTGCAATTTTTTTCTCTGAGTGAGTTTGTGATCCAGGCTGCTCAGTCATACATACACATGTGCACCTTTCACACAAAGACACACTCAACTCTAAAGCCTTTAGTCCGCTCTGCGTAAGGTTATAATGGTAGTTTAGGGAATGAGATTATTACGTAATTCTTATTCCTTGCGTCTCACATGCACATACACACACTCAATGTCTCAACGCACAATTTAGCAGATTTGCAAATTCTTTTTTTTTTTCTGTTTCTGATTAGACCTGGTGATTTGAATCCCAGTAAGAATTCCCACAGTCTGTCTAAATCCTGCTCCTGCTAAAGCCGGGAGGGGGGCCAGTAAGCCGCTAAACCCACAGGCTATACACTCATGTACACACACACACACTCACACACTCACACACACACACACACACACACACACACACACACACACACACACACACACACACACACACACACACTCAAACACATGGACACTTGTGCACTCCCACCAGTGTAATACTGACAATTTATTTACACACATCCCCTGTGCATGTGCAAATAGGACGCAAGCGCATACTGAACGTCAGAAAATGTACTTCACTTGCACCCTCGTCAGAGATTATTGATATTAAACCCAGGAGGCTATGTAAAAATGAAAGAAGATAAATATGTTTTCTTTGGTTTTTAAAGAAAGTGAGAAGAGTGGGCAGCCGCAAAGAGAAATTGTGCGAAAGATGAAAGCGAAAAAACTGAAGGAATGAATGTAGGATTAGACGGAGGAAGAACTGGTAACTGAAGAACTGAAGAACTTTGTAAAGGAGATGTATAGTATTATATTCTATTAATTTCCATTACTTCCTGTCTATCATCCCTGTACATTTTTGTGACCTTGCACTATAAAATAATAATACAAATCCATCAGCCCTTTGTTATTTGAAAGCCAACTTTTCTTTTTCTCCATAAGCTTGGACCGACTTCTCATTTTCAAACCGTCACGAAGCGTTTTAAATATTTAACCGTGTATTCAGGTGTTACTAACCCTAAACTTTTTCACAATCCACCGTCAGACTCTGGCTCTGTCTGATGGGATCTCCCCTATA